>NC_057813.1:56645950-56945950 GCF_018294505.1 Triticum aestivum
CCACAACGCTCATTGTTCATCCAGAGAGGCAGCATCGATCGGCTTCAGTTAGCAGCAGTAGCAAAAGAATCGCTCGATCGGGTTCAGTTAACAGCCATCGATCGATCGCTCGGGTTCAGTAATGCGTAACCAACAGTGCAATCGCTCGGGTTCAGTTAGAGCCCAACGCCTCGCTCGGGTTCAGTTAGAGCCAATGCCTCGCACACACGTGCATACGTGTATGAGAGAAACGTGCATCGCTCGGCCCCCGACCTCCCACCATAACCGGGAACTCCCCGAAATTTTCCTCACCCTCGCTTCTACCACGGTTTTTTTTGTCATGGACGGCCCAAAGAATGTCATGCAGCTGCGTCTCCGGCCCGCCCAGGAGGAAAAGCACATTTTTTGTCATGATTTTTTGCCATAGAAGTAGGAGCCCACCACATCTATGATGATACCGTGTTTTGTCACAATTATCATCATAGAAGTGTCATATGTATGACAGAAAAAATTCATTCAGCCCAAAATGTCACGGATGTGTCTTTTTTTTGTAGTGACACCAACCCAAGGGTTTGCTCCTCCTTGGCCCTATTATTTTGCTATTGCTGCCATAAGATTGATTGGCTCTCTGAATTGTTCATTGATAAATACTCAGACTGAATTCAATCTAAATGGAGTAAACATTTGTGACAAAGAAATGTTTTGTGCTACTGTTGGACAATGCACTGCTATGCTGATGACAGAAATGTTCTGTGCTAAAGTTTATCAATAATAAATGTTTTATGCTAAAGTTTTATGTTGATGACAAAGTAATGTAGTTATATGCGGTGCTAAAGAAACATTTGTGATAAATGCTAGTGCTATATTTTTACTGTCAAGTCTGAAATTTTGGTCTTTACTGTCAAGTCTGAAGTTAGTGGTAACTACTGAAGTTGGTGTTCATGTCAAGTTAGTGGTAACTAATGAAGTTACAGTTGCTTGTCTTTCACACAAGAAGCTGGTATTTCTGTCAGATCTTTGAAAGTCTGGTTTTCTAGTTGCAGTAAGTTAGTGTTCATGTCTGCCATTGGTTACAGTAAGTTAGTGGTTAACTAGACACTTGTTGAAGTCTAAAATGGGCATGCATGATTAGTTAGCCTTGCTCCCCTGGGCTACTACATGTTGCATGATTAGTTGTTTAAGTGTAAGGATTAGTATCACAAATGTTTAAGGGTGTACACTGGACAAAGTTGCATAGAAATTTACTATAGTTATGTGATGGACATTATTAGAAGATGCTTCCGTGACTCAAGATTGATCTGTTCTTAGAGATTAAAAGGAAGAGATGGCTATTCCTTACTGAAACATGACACAACAAATTCATTTTTTGTTGGGAAGTCGAGGAACATCTTCAAGCCCACTGTTCTTATTCTTGTTCTGTAATCTTATTTACTCCTTGCATTTTCATCTTATTCTTACTGTCAAAATTAAGAGCAAATTCTAGTAATATTTGTACTACATGTTCAGATGTTATAGACTGCAAGCATCAGAGTTGAAGAGGCTATTAACAGAACTAATTTTCTCATATTGTTTCTCTTTAAGTACTATGTTTTGTTATCAATGGTCTAAGACTTGGTCCTTGATTAAAACTGTCATGTCTTTTTTGCTTGTTCTAATCTTCCAAGTATTGATTGGTCAGCTTGACCTTTTTTCAAAAATTAAAAAAAAGGTCTACTCCCAGATAATGCTAAACTGGAACCAGATTGTTGCTTCTTTGATTTATGTGCTGCTTGAAGGTGCATATATGTAACTAATGGCATGTAGGTTACCAGTCTGTGTGATGTGTCATCCATAGACACACTTTTCTTTTCTTGTATTCCAATCACACCCTGTGATGATCTTGGTTCAGCCAGGAAAATTTGGTGATAGACACACTTTTATTTTCTTGTGGTCTGCTTGAAGTTTGCTTTACTGAATGCAATTTGTCATGTTTTATCTGGTCCGCAGCTGAGTTCTGTTCTCCCAAAGACCTCTCTGATGATGGAAGTCGCATATCATCCCTGGTTTTCTCTCCATTGATAGTAGCAGCAGATTTTGTCGACCTGAAATTAAATGATGCAATACTTGACCTGATGTGCTGCATGTATATCTCCGGTGCTGGCTTGCATGTTCTTTGATATCAGGTGAGTGCTGCATGTAATTTGTTCTTTCTTATTTTAGTTCCATGTATGTTTTGGCTCATTCCTAAACTGCCAATTCTAACCTTGGTATTCCTCTTATGATGTAGTGGATTTATACAACTGTATGATGACTATCTTCTTTAAAAATACTCCTAGGAAGATAATCAGTTAGGGTCCATGTTCTGAAGCTAGCATAATTGTGCACTATTCTTCAGTATGATAATCCTCCTGGGAAGATAATCTACTTCTCCCAGTACTAAACATTTGTTCTGAAGCTTCTGACTGAACATTTGTTTCAGTAGCTGAGACTGAACATTTGTTTTGGTAGATTAGACTGAACATTGGTTACTCTGATTAATCCAAGTTACTCCAATTAATCCAAATTACAGTCACTATACAGGATAGAAAATTCAGTTTACACGCTCATCAAATTATAGAACAAACATCCAATTAATCCAACTAGATGGTCCACCGGTGCAAAATTTGAAATGAACTAAGCTGAGGATTGATGTCTACTACACAACCTTCTTCTTGTAGACATTGTTGGGCCTGCAAGTGCACAGGTTTGTAGGACAGTAGCAAATTTCCCTCAAGTGGATGACCTAAGGTATATCAATCCGTAGGAGGCGTAGGATGAAGATGGTCTCTCTCAAGCAACCCTGCAACCAAATAACAAAGAGTCTCTTGTGTCCCCAACACACCCAATACAATGGTAAATTGTATAGGTGCACTAGTTCAGCGAAGAGATAGTGATACAAGTGCAATATGGATAGTAGATAAAGGTATTTGTAATCTGAAATTATAAAAACAGCAAGGTAACAAGTGGTAAAAGTGAGCGTAAATGGTATTGCAATGATAGGAAACAAGGCCTAAGGATACTTTCACTAGTGCAAGTTCTCTCAACAATAATAACATAGATAGATCATATAACAATCCCTCAACATGCAATAAAGAGTCACTTCAAAGCAACTAATAGCGGAGAACAAACGAAGAGATTATGGTAGGGTACGAAACCACCTCAAAGTCATCCTTTCTATTCTATCTATTCAAGAGTTCGTAGTAAAATAACATGAAGCTATTCTTTCCGCTCAATCTATCATAGAGTTCATAGTAGAATAACACCTTAAGACACAAATCAACCAAAACCCTAATGTCACCTAGATACTCCATTGTCACCTCAAGTATCCGTGGGCATGATTATATGATATGCATCACACAATCTCAGATTCATCCAACCAACACAAAGTACTTCAAAGAGTGCCCCAAAGTTTCTACCGGAGAGTCAAGAAAAAAACGTGTGCCAACCCCTATGCATAGGTTCATGGGAGGAACCCGCAGGTTGGTCACCAAAACATACATCAAGTGGCACGTGATATCCCATTGTCACCACAGATAAACACGGCAAGACATACATCAAGTGTTCTCAAATCAAAGACTCAATCCGATAAGATAACTTCAAGAGGGAAACTCAATTCATCACAAGAGAGTAGAGGAGGAGAAACATCATAAGATCCAACTATAATAGCAAAGCTCGCGATGCATCAAGATCGTGCCATAGAGAGAACACGAGAGAGAGAGATCAAACACATAGCTACTGGTACATACCCTCAGCCCCGAGGGTGAACTACTCCCTCCTCGTCATGGATAGTGCCGGGATGATGAAGATGGCCACCGGTGATGGGTTCCCCCTCCGGCAGGGTGCCGGAACGGGCTCCCGAGAGGTTTTTGGTGGCTACAAAGGCTTGCGGTGGCGGAACTCCCGATCTATCTTGATATTCGATGGTTTTAGGGTACGTAGGCTTATATAGGCGAAAGAAGTCGGTCGGGAGGTGCTCGAGGGGCCCATGAGACAGGGGGCCGCGCGCCCTCCTATCTCGTGGCCTCCTCGAGGCTCTTCTGACGTGAACTCCAAGTCTCCTGGGTGATATTCTTCCCAAAAATCACGCTGTCGAAGGTTTCATTCCGTTTGGACTCCGTTTGATATTCCTTTTCTTTGAAATACTGAAACAGGCAATAAAACAGCAATATGGGTTGGGCCTCCGGTTAATAGGTTAGTCCCAAAAGTAATATAAAAGTGTATAATAAAGCCCATAATCATTCAAAACAGATAATAAAATAGCATGAATGCTTCATAAATTATAGATACGTTGGAGACGTATCAGCATCCCCAAGCTTAATTCCTACTCGTCCTCGAGTAGGTAAATGATAAAGAAAGAATTTATGAAGTGTCAATGCTAGAAGGTGCACAAGTTTGATCAATGGTAAATTTCAATCACCTTTTCTAGCATGATAATATGTCATAACAGTAGTTCATCTCATAAAACTTTTCACGATCAAGTAACAAGCAATTCACATGTTAAAGCATAGACCATAAACTTTCTTGAAAACTAGCAAACTTCATTCTTAGTCATCAAACAATTGCAATTCATCCTATTTTCAGGAAGGGTCTATGTCAGAGCTTTGATTTAGCAAACTTCACATACTCAACTATCATATAGTCTTCTACAATTGCTAACACTCACGCAATACTTATGGTTATGAAGTTTTAATCAGACACAGAGAAACATAGGGGCTTATAATGTTGCCTCCAAACGTATTCACCTTTGGGTGATGTCAACAATAATAGTTCATGCTAACGTACATCCAATTGGATATATATATCAGGATCACCCTAACACAAAGTTCTTGCCAAAGGATAAAATGAAAAAGGGAAAGGTGAAGATCACCTTGACTCTTGCATAAAGTAAAAGACATAAAGTAAAAGATAGGCCCTTCGCAGAGGGAAGCAGAGGTTGTCATGCGCTTTTAGTGTTGGATACACAAAATCTTAATGCGAAAGAACGTCAGTTTATATTGCCCCTTGTATATGGACCTTTATTATGCAGTCCATCGCTTTTATTGCTTCCATAACAAGAACGTACAAAGCTTATTTTCTCCGCACTAATAAGTTATGCATATTTAGAGAGAAATTTTATTGCTTGCACCGATGACAACTTACTTGAAGGATCTTACTCAATCCATAGGTAGATATGGTGGACTCTCATGGCAAAACTGGGTTTAAGGATATTTGGAAGCACAAGTAGTATCTCTACTTGGTGCTAGGAATTTTGGCTAGCATGAGGGGGAAAGGCAAGCTCAACATGTTTGAATGATCCATGACAATATACTTTAACTGAGATGTGAGAAAACATAACCCATTACATTGTCTTCCTTGTCCAACATCAACTCTTTAGCATGTCATACTTAATGAGTGCTCACAATTATAAAAGATGTCTATGACAATATATTTATATGTGAAATCTCTCTTCCTTCAATATTCTTTCATGAATCTTCTATATCTAAATAGGGGCACCCCACTAGATGATTTTCCTGCCTTCTCATGAAGCCACTTCACTCCAATTATTATAGTTGTTGATTTAGTAAAGATGAGGTGTGTGCAGCCGTCTGATCAAAGATTGAGCAAATTACTAAGAGCTGCCACCGCTAAGTCAAGATAACGTTTCAGTCTTTTCCATCCCCACCGCTCACTGCTTTGCTTTTTTTAGACGCCGTAGAGCTCGCTGTTAAGCCTTCGGCTGGATATTTTTGCTTCACCAAAACTGGACAACAAAAAGCCCATCGGAAGCCCATCTATAAGGTCCAGTGTTCCAGCCTTCCCTTTCATTGGTGATTGCCATGGCCCCACACATTTATCATCTTCCTAATTAGCAGATACTAACTCCTTAGCATTCGGCCACTCGAATTGAACCAGCACGAGCGCTGATTAATTCCTCGGTCGATTGATTTCCCATTAACCTCTCTGTCTCTATACCGCTGCCGTTTCTTCTTCTCCACCAAATAAATGGGGTTGTTCTTCCCACAAGTATTATAGGACCAGTCGGTTGTCTGTGGGACACTGCCTCCACCGTGCGGCCATCACATGAGACGTCGCCCTCATATCCTACCCGGCCGTGTTTGGAACCTCCCCACTCTAGAGGACTCCGGTGGAGGTGCATAGCGGTGGTGCGTGGCGGCGTTGGGGTAGGGGATGTTGAGGGGCGAGAGGAGGCCGTCGACGATACTGGTGACCACGCCGTCGCACATGTGACGTCCAGATCGTGCAGAAAGCGGTGATGAAGATGCACAAAGGGGTTCTTTCTCTCCTCCCCCCTTCCTACATATCTCTTCCACGGTGGGCACGAGCTATGCATTCCCCTCTAATTGAGATCGAGTGGGTAGCGCCGTCTCATCACAAGGTAATCTTCATCGTGTGTCGCAACTGAAAATCTTTCCAGATATATCTTTATCTAATCAATGTTCTTGGTTTGCAGTACATCTCTCCCTCTCCTCTATGAATCGGCGGATGCCTGCATATCTCCGCTACCCGACGGCTATGACTCCGCAACTGACCTCGCCAGCCCTCGCGATCGCCAGAATCAATGCCAAGGAGCTGCGATGATCCCCTGCCAATCTTCTTCCAATTTTGTGTAGTGTTGTAAAATCGTCGTCATATATAGTTTGAGAACGTGACAGATCCTGTAATTATTTTTTCTGAAGGACATGTGTTCAGAATTTTCGACGTAGGATTTTGTACATGGAAAAAAGTGCATGGTTTAAACCATGTTTATCTTGATAGCATGGTATCCAAAGTATTGCAGTCCATCTTGATCTCTTCTAGATTCAACAAGAAAACAAAAAATACATTGGCATTCAACAGTCTAGGTCATCAATTTATCTGATGTAAGATTGTTTATTCTAAGATTTTTACATTATTGATTCTCAAGTCATCGGGCCAGGTAATCCTAGGTTATGATGTTATTTTTCCATTAACATTACTGTTTCAGTTGATGTGAATAAAATTATTCACTTTGGAGATATTTGGGACAAGTAAGCATGCAACATGTTTCTTTTATCATGATTGCACAATCTGCATCCAAAAACTATTGCAGCATATACCTTAAAAAATTACACTGAAGCAACTAATAACTTCTGACTGACCCTATTGCCATCTTCTCATATGTAAAAGTAAACATATTTCTCTCATCGGAATTTATTCAATTGAATAACAAAGAATTTATGCAATTTAATAATAGTGTGTCAACTACTTTGTTAGAGATTGTTGTCAAAACATGCTATTTTGGGGTTTAATCAAGATGGCATATTTATGGTTTCCTCATGGTGTTTGAGCGTGACTTTGCTCCAGAACTAAGTTCATATATTTTTAGTCACTTCATATTTGTTGTTGTTCCGGGGAGTTGACAAGTCGAAGGCCTTCTTGACTGTATCGCCATTCATAGAAAATGGAAGGGACTCTAAATCGAATGATGGATTTGAAATACAATATGTAATTTGTTTGTACGCTCAACAAAAAAGTCAATTGTATGGACAAGTTCAAAAGCTTTCGCAATGTACCCTCTGTATTATGCTTTCTTCTACTTGCATTCTCAAACTCTAATATATTGTCTCTTTAGATAGTTTGGCATGCTAATGTACCATGACATTGTTCAAACTTTTTGCTATACACCGATAAGAAAATCACAACAAATTCCTGCAGCAACGCGCGGGGTATCACCTAGTTGTTCAAATGACTAATACAATGGTTGCTAACCGTCAATAAATTTACAACCTCTACTTCTTAGATGTGAAGTCATTACTCCCCATGGGATAAGCAAATGAGACATATATAATTTCAGATTTATGACAATCAACTCATTCAACCCTTTACTCATAGGATATAAGTGAAGCACAATAGTAAATCACAAACTACTCAAAAAAGATATAAGTGAAGATCAATGACTAGCTAAATAATTATGTAACTATGTGAAGACTCTCTCTCATTAAAGAATTTCAGATCTTGACATTGTATTCGAACAGCAAGCAAAGCAAAATAAAATGGCATTGCAAGGATAGCACAACTCATGTGAAGAAGCAAAAACTTAGGCTCAACCGATACTAACCGATGATTGTTGAAGAAGAAAGGTGGGATGCCTACCGGGGCATCCCCAAGCTTAGATGCTTGAGACTTCTTGAAATATTATCTTGGGGTGCCTTGGGCATACCCAAGCTTGAACTTTTGTGTCTCCTTAATTCCTCTCATATCATGGTTTCTCTATTTCTCAAAAGCTTCATTCACAACAAACTCAACAAGAACTCATGAGATGGGTTAGTATAAACCAATGCAAAACCTTATCATTTTCTACTGTAAAAAATCACTAAAATTATTATTCAACATTGCATAATAAATGCCTCTGCATATTTAATACTCCTATCCTCAAATAGAATCATTAAACAAGCAAACATATGTAAACAATGCAAACATAACAGCAATCTGCCAAAACAGTACAGTCTGTAAAGAATGCAAGAGTATCAATACTTCCCTAACTCCAACAATTATGAGAAAACTACTACCCTGTAGAAGATTTATCAGAGCTCAATATGCAAAAAGTTTCAACATTGTACCATTCTCTGACTTTTCTAGGAAATTTTTGCAACAGCGGTAAACTTTCTGTTTTGAAACAGCAATATGTATACTTGCAAAATAAACATGGTAAAGGCTATCCTTGACATTTTTATTGAAACTAAAGATGCAAAACATTATTATAAATAACAGCCAAGCAAATACTAACAAAATAAAATGACGCTCCAAGGAAAACACATATCATGTGGTGAATAAAAATATAGCTCCAAGTAAAGTTATCGATGAACGAAGACGAAAGAGGGGATGCCTTCCGGGGCATCCCCAAGCTTAGGCTCTTGGTTGTCCTTGGATATTACATTGGGGTGCCTTGGGCATCCCCAATCTTAGGCTCTTGCCACTCCTTATTCCATAGTCCATCGAATCTTTACCCAAAACTTGAAAACTTCAACCACACAAAACTCAAAACAAAACTCGTAAGCTCCGTTAGTATAAGAAAATAAAACCACCACTTAGGTACTGTAATGAACTCATTATAAATTCATATTGGTGTAATATCTACTGTATTCTAACATATCTATGGTTCATACCACTTAATACTAGCCATAGATTGATCAAAATAAGCAACCAACACATAGTAAACAGAATCTGTCAAAAACAGAACAGTATGAAGTAATCTGTATCAAACATATACTTATGGAACTCAAAAAATTCTGAAATAAATTTCTGGACCTGAGGAATTTATCTATTAATCATATGCAAAAATAATCAACCTAAAAGCACTCTCCAGTAAAAAATGGAAGCTAATCTCGTGAGCGTTAAAGTTTCTGTTTTTTACAGCAAGATCACATAGACTTCACCCAAGTCTTCCCAAAGGCTCTACTTGGCACTTTATTGAAACAAAAGCTATAAAACATGATTACTACAGTAAAATAATCATGTGGACACACAAAAACAGTAAGGATAAATATTGGGTTGTCTCCCCACAAGCGCTTTTCTTTAATGCCTTTTTTGCTAGGCATGATGATGGCAATGATGCTCACATAAAAGATAAGAATTGAAACATAATGGGAGCATCATGAAGCATATGACTAGCACATTTACGCCTAACCCACTTCCTATGCATAGGGATTTTGTGAGCAAACAACTTATGGGAACAATAATCAACTAGCATAGGAAGGTAACACAAGCATAGCTTCAAGATTTTAAGCACATAGAGAGGAAACTTGACATTATTGCAATTCCTACAAGCATCTGTTCCTCCCTCATAACAAGTTTCAGTAGCATCATGAATGAATTTAACAATATAACCAGCACCTAAAGCATTCTTTTCATGATCTACAAGCATAGAAAATTTACTACTCTCCACATAAGCAAAATTCTTCTCATGAATAATAGTGGGAGCAAACTTAACAAAATAATTATCATGTGAGGCATAATCCAATTGAAAACTAAAATCATGATAACAAGTTTCATGGTTATGATTATTCCTAATAGTATACAAGTCATCACAATAATCATCATAGATAGCAACTTTGTTCTCATAATCAATTGGAACCTCTTCCGAAATAGTGCAATCATCACTAAATAAAGTTGACACTCTTCCAAATCCACTTTCATATTCACCATAATAAGATTCAACATCCTCCAAAATAGTGGGATCACTACTTCCTAAAGTTGACACTCTTCCAAACCCACTTTAATCAATATAATCATCATAAATAGGAGGCATGCTTTCATCATAATAAATATTCTCATCAAAGCTTGGGGGACAAAAAATATCATATTCATCAAACATAGCTTCCCCAAGCTTGTGGCTTTGCATATCATTAGCATCATGGATATTCAAGGAATTCATACTAACAACATTGCAATCATGCTCATCATTCAAAGATTTAGTATCAAACATTCTATAGATTTCTTCTTCTAACACTTGAGCACAATTTTCCTTTTCATCATACTCACGAAAGATATTAAAAAGACGAAGCATATGAGACAAACTTAACTCCATTTTTTTGTAGTTTTTTTATAAACTAAACTAGTGATAAAACAAGAAACAAAAAGATTCGATTGCAAGATCTAAAGATATACCTTCAAGCACTCACCTCCCCGGCAACGGCGCCAGAAAAGAGCTTGATGTCTACTACACAACCTTCTTCTTGTAGACGTTGTTGGGCCTGCAAGTGCACAGGTTTATAGGACAGTAGCAAATTTCCCTCAAGTGGATGACCTAAGGTTTATCAATCCGTGGGAGGCGTAGGATGAAGATGGTCTCTCTCAAGCAACCCTGTAACCAAATAACAAAGAGTCTCTTGTGTCCCCAACACACCCAATACAATGGTAAATTGTATAGGTGCACTAGTTCGGCGAAGAGATAGTGATACAAGTGCAATATGGATAGTAGATAAAGGTATTTGTAATCTGAAATTATAAAAACAGCAAGGTAACAAGTGGTAAAAGTGAGCGTAAATAGTATTGCAATGATAGGAAACAAGGCCTAAGGTTCATACTTTCACTAGTGCAAGTTCTCTCAACAATAATAACATAGATAGATCATATAACAATCCCTCAACATGCAACAAAGAGTCACTCCAAAGCAACTAATAGCGGAGAACGAACGAAGAGATTATGGTAGGGTACGAAACCACCTCAAAGTTATCCTTTATGTTCTATCTATTCAAGAGTTCGTAGTAAAATAACATGAAGCTTAAGACACAAATAAACCAAAACCCTAATGTCACCTAGATACTGTTGGAAATATGCCCTAGAGGTAATAATAAAAGGATTATTATTATATTTCCTTGTTCATGATAATTGTCTTTTATTCGTGCTATAATTCTGTTATCCGGAAATCGTAATACACGTGTGAATACATAGACCACAACATGTCCCTAGTGAGCCTCTAGTTGACTAGCTCGTTGATCAACAGATAGTCATGGTTTCCTGACTATGGACATTGGATGTCATTGATAACGGGATCACATCATTAGGAGAATGATGTGATGGACAAGACCCAATCCTAAGCATAGCACAAGATCGTGTAGTTCGTTTGCTAGAGCTTTTCCAATGTCAAGTATCCTTTCCTTAGACCATGAGATCGTGTAACTCCCGGATACCGTAAGAGTGCTTTGGGTGTACCAAACGTCACAACGTAACTGGGTGACTATAAAGGTATGCTACGGGTATCTCCGAAAGTGTCTGTTGGGTTGACACGGATCGAGACTGGGATTTGTCACTCCGTATGACGGAGAGGTATCTCTGGGCCCACTCGGTAATGCATCATCATAATGACCTCAAAGTGACCAAGTGTCTGGTCACGGGATCATGCATTACGATACGAGTAAAGTGACTTGCCGGTAACGAGATTGAACGAGGTATTGGGATACCGACGATACCGACGATCGAATCTCGGGCAAGTAACGTACCGATTGACAAAGGGAATTGTATACGGGGTTGCTTGAATCCTCGACATCGTGGTTCATCCGATGAGATCATTGAGGAGCATGTGGGAGCCAACATGGGTATCCAGATCCTGCTATTGGTTATTGACCGGAGAGCTGTCTCGGTCATGTCTACGTGTCTCCCGAACCCGTAGGGTCTACACACTTAAGGTTCGGTGACGCTAGGGTTGTAAAGATATTAGTATGCAGCAAACTGAAAGTTGTTCGGAGTCCCGGATGAGATCCCGGACGTCACGAGGAGTTTTGGAATGGTCCGGAGGTAAAGAATTATATATGGGAAGTCGAGTTTCGGCCATCGGGAAAGTTTCGGGGGTCACCGGTATTGTACCGGGACCACCGGAAGGGTCCCGGGGGTCCATCGGGTGGGTCCACCTATCCCGAAGGGCCCCATGGGCTGAAGTGGGAGGGGAACCAGCCCCTGGTGGGATGGTGCGCCCCTCCCCCCGGGCCCCCCTGCGCCTAGGGTTGGGAACCCTAGGGGAGGGGGCGCCTCCAGTTGCCTTGGGGGGCAAGTTTCCCCCCTTGGCCGCCGCCCCCCTTGGAGATTCAATCTCCTAGGGCCGGCGCCCCCCTGGGGTCCCTATATAAAGAGGGGGGAGGGAGGGCAGCCGCACCCTTGCACTTGGCTCCTCTCTTCCCCCTTGCTACACCTCTCCCTCCAGCAGACGCTTGGCGAAGCCCTGCCGGATCCCTGCTGCATCCACCACCACGCCGTCGTGCTGCTAGATCTTCATCAAACTCTCCTTCCCCCTTGCTGGATCAAGAAGGAGGAGACTTAACGCTGACCATACGTGTGTTGAACACGGAGGTGTCGTCCGTTCAGCGCTAGGATCTCCGGTGATTTGGATCACGACGAGTACGACTCCCTCAACCCCATTCTCTTGAACGCTTCCGCTCGCGATCTACAAGGGTATGTAGATGCACTCCTCTCTCTCGTTGCTAGATGAACTCATAGATTGATCTTGGTGAACGTAGGAATTTTTTTATTTTATGCAACGTTCCCCAACAGTGGCATCATGAGCCAGGTCTATGCGTAGTTCTCTTTTGCATGAGTAGAACACAAATCTGTTGTGGGCGTAGATGTTGTCAACTTTCTTGCCACTACTAGTCTTATTTTGCTTCAGCGGTTTTGTGGGATGAAGCGGCCCGAACCGATCTTACACGTACGCTTACGTGAGACAGGTTCCACCGACTGACATGCACTAGTTGCATAAGGTGGCTAGCGGGTGTTTGTCTCTCCCACTTTAGTTGGAGCGGATTCGATGAAAAGGGTCCTTATGAAGGGTAAATAGAAGTTGACAAATCACGTTGTGGTTATTCGTAGGTAAGAAAACGTTCTTGCTAGAACCCTATTGCAGCCACGTAAAAGATGCAACAACAATTAGAGGACGTCTAACTTGTTTTTGCAGCAATTGCTTTGTGATGTGATATGGCCAAAAGTTGTGATGAATGATGAATGATATATTGTGATGTATGAGATCATGTTCTTGTAATAGGAATCACGACTTGCATGTCGATGAGTATGACAACCGGCAGGAGCCATAGGAGTTGTCTTAATTATTGTATGACCTGCGTGTCAATGATTTAACGCCATGTAATTACTTTACTTTATTGCTAAACCGTTAGCCATAGTAGTAGAAGTAATAGTTGGCGAGCAACTTCATGGAGACACGATGATGGAGATCATGGTGTCATGCCGGTGACGAAGATGATCATGGAGCCCCGAAGATGGAGATCAAAGGAGCTATATGATATTGGCCATATCATGTCACTACTATTTAATTGCATGTGATGTTTATTATGTTTATGCATCTTGTTTACTTAGAACGACGGTAGTAAATAAGATGATCCCTCATAATAATTTCAAGAAAGTGTTCCCCCTAACTGTGCGCCGTTGCTAAAGTTCGTCGTTTCGAAGCACCACGTGATGATCGGGTGTGATAGATTCCTACGTTCACATACAACGGGTGTAAGACAGTTTTACACATGCAAAAACACTTAGGTTAACTTGACGAGCCTAGCATGTACAGACATGGCCTCGGAACACAGAGACCGAAAGGTCGAACATGAGTCGTATGGAAGATACGATCAACATGGAGATGTTCACCGATGATGACTAGTCCGTCTCACGTGATGATCGGACACGGCCTAGTCGACTCGGATCATGTAACACTTAGATGACTAGAGGGATGTCAAATCTGAGTGGGAGTTCATTAAATAATTTGATTAGATGAACTTAATTATCATGAACTTAGTCTAAAATCTTTGCAAAAATGTCTTGTAGATCAAATGGCCAACGCTCATGTCAACATGAACTTCAACGCGTTCCTAGAGAAAACCAAGCTGAAAGATGATGGCAGCAACTATACGGACTGGGTCCGGAACCTGAGGATCATCCTCATAGCTGCCAAGAAAGCATATGTCCTAGAAGGACCGCTAGGTGAAGCACCCATCCCAGAGAACCAAGACGTTATGAACGCTTGGCAGTCACGTGCTGATGATTACTCCCTCGTTCAGTGCGGCATGCTTTACAGCTTAGAACCGGGGCTCCAAAAGCGTTTTGAGCAACACGGAGCATATGAGATGTTCGAGGAGCTGAAAATGGTTTTCCAAGCTCATGCCCGGGTCGAGAGATATGAAGTCTCCGACAAGTTCTATAGTTGTAAGATGGAGGAAAATAGTTCTGTCAGTGAGCACATACTCAAAATGTCTGGGTTGCACAACCGCCTGTCCCAGCTGGACATTAACCTCCCGGACGAGGCGGTCATTGACAGAATCCTTCAGTCGCTCCCACCGAGCTACAAGAGCTTTGTGATGAACTACAATATGCAGGGGATGGTGAAAACTATTCCTGAAGTATTTTCAATGCTGAAGTCGGCAGAGGTAGAAATCAAGAAAGAACATCAAGTGTTGATGGTCAATAAAACCACCAAGTTCAAGAAAGGCAAGGGTAAGAAGAACTTCAAGAAGGACGGCAAGGATGTTGCCGCGCCCGGTAAGCCAGTTGCCGGGAAGAAGTCAAAGAATGGACCCAAGCCTGAGACTGAGTGCTTTTATTGCAAAGGGAAGGGTCACTGGAAGCGGAACTGCCCCAAATACTTAGCGGACAAGAAGGCCGGCAACACTAAAGGTATATGTGATATACATGTAATTGATGTGTACCTTACCAGTACTCGTAGTAACTCCTGGGTATTTGATACCGGTGCCGTTGCTCATATTTGTAACTCACAGCAGGAGCTGCGGAATAAGCGGAGACTGGCGAAGGACGAGGTGACGATGCGCGTCGGGAATGGTTCCAAGGTCGATGTGATCGCCGTCGGCACGCTGCCTCTACATTTACCCACGGGATTAGTTTTAAACCTCAATAATTGTTATTTAGTGCCAAGTTTGAGCATGAACATTGTATCTGGATCTCGTTTAATACGAGATGGCTACTCATTTAAATCCGAGAATAATGGTTGTTCTATTTATATGAGAGATATGTTTTATGGTCATGCCCCGATGGTCAATGGTTTATTCTTAATGAATCTCGAACGTAATGTTACACATATTCATAGTGTGAATACCAAAAGATGTAAAGTTGATAACGATAGTCCCACATACTTGTGGCACTGCCGCCTTGGTCACATTGGTGTCAAGCGCATGAAGAAGCTCCATGCTGATGGACTTTTAGAGTCTCTCGATTATGAATCATTTGACACATGCGAACCATGCCTCATGGGCAAAATGACCAAGACTCCGTTCTCCGGAACAATGGAGCGAGCAACCAACTTATTGGAAATCATACATACTGATGTGTGTGGTCCAATGAGCGTTGAGGCTCGCGGAGGATATCGTTATGTTCTCACTCTCACTGATGACTTAAGTAGATATGGGTATGTCTACTTGATGAAACACAAGTCTGAGACCTTTGAAAAGTTCAAGGAATTTCAGAATGAAGTAGAGAATCAACGTGACCGAAAGATAAAATTCTTACGATCAGATCGTGGAGGAGAATATTTAAGTCACGAATTTGGTACGCACTTAAGAAAATGTGGAATCGTTTCACAACTCACGCCGCCTGGAACACCTCAGCGTAATGGTGTGTCCGAACATCGTAATCGCACTCTATTGGATATGGTGCGATCTATGATGTCTCTTACCGATTTACCGCTATCATTTTGGGGATACGCTCTAGAGACAGCTACATTCACTTTAAATAGGGCTCCGTCTAAATCCGTTGAGACGACACCGTATGAATTATGGTTTGGGAAGAAACCTAAGCTGTCGTTTCTAAAAGTTTGGGGATGCGATGCTTATGTCAAGAAACTTCAACCTGAAAAGCTCGAACCCAAGTCGGAAAAATGCGTCTTCATAGGATACCCTAAGGAAACCATTGGGTATACCTTCTACCTTAGATCCGAAGGCAAGATCTTTGTTGCCAAGAACGGATCCTTTCTGGAAAAAGAGTTTCTCTCGAAAGGAGTAAGTGGGAGGAAAGTAGAACTCGATGAAGTACTACCTCTTGAACCGGAAAGTAGTGCAGCTCAGGAAAATGTTCCTGTGGTGCCTACACCGACTGGAGAGGAAATTAATGATGATGATCAAGGTACTTCGGATCAAGTTGCTACTGAACTTCGTAGGTCCACAAGGACACGTTCCACACCAGAGTGGTATGGCAACCCTGTCCTGGAAATCATGTTGTTAGACAACGGTGAACCTTCGAACTATGAAGAAGCGATGGCGGGCCCAGATTCCAACAAATGGCTTGAAGCCATGCAATCCGAGATAGAATCCATGTATGAAAACAAAGTATGGACTTTGACAGACTTGCCCGATGATCGGCGAGCGATAGAAAACAAATGGATCTTTAAGAAGAAGACGGACGCGGATGGTAATATTACCATCTATAAAGCTCGACTTGTCGCTAAGGGTTATCGGCAAGTTCAAGGGGTTGACTACGATGAGACTTTCTCTCCCGTAGCGAAGCTGAAGTCCGTCCGAATCATGTTAGCAATTGCCGCATACTATGATTATGAGATATGGCAGATGGACGTCAAAACGGCATTCCTTAACGGCTATCTTAAGGAAGAACTGTATATGATGCAGCCGGAAGGTTTTGTCGATCCTAAGAATGCTAACAAGGTATGCAAGCTCCAGCGATCCATTTATGGGCTGGTGCAAGCATCTCGGAGTTGGAACATTCGCTTTGATGAGATGATCAAAGCGTTTGGGTTTATGCAGACTTATGGAGAAGCCTGCGTTTACAAGAAAGTGAGTGGGAGCTCTGTAGCATTTCTCATATTATATGTAGATGACATACTTTTGATGGGAAATGATATAGAACTTTTGGACAACATTAAGGCCTACTTGAATAAGTGTTTTTCAATGAAGGACCTTGGAGAAGCTGCTTACATATTAGGCATCAAGATCTATAGGGATAGATCGAGACGCCTCATAGGTCTTTCACAAAGCACATACCTTGATAAGATATTGAAGAAGTTCAATATGGATCAGTCCAAGAAAGGGTTCTTGCCTGTGTTGCAAGGTGTGAGATTGAGCTCGGCTCAATGCCCGACCACGGCAGAAGATAAAGAAGAGATGAGTGTCATCCCCTATGCCTCAGCCATAGGATCTATTATGTATGCCATGCTGTGTACCAGACCTGATGTAAACCTTGCCGTAAGTTTGGTAGGAAGGTACCAAAGTAATCCCGGCAAGGAACACTGGACAGCGGTCAAGAATATCCTGAAGTACCTGAAAAGGACAAAGGACATGTTTCTCGTCTATGGAGGTGACGAAGAGCTCGTCGTAAAGGGTTACGTCGATGCTAGCTTCGACACAGATCTGGATGACTCTAAGTCACAAACCGGATACGTGTATATGTTGAATCGTGGAGCAGTAAGCTGGTGCAGTTGCAAGCAGAGCGTCGTGGCGGGATCTACATGTGAAGCGGAGTACATGGCAGCCTCGGAGGCAGCGCATGAAGCAATATGGATGAAGGAGTTCATCACCGACCTAGGAGTCATACCCAATGCGTCGGGGCCGATCACTCTCTTCTGTGACAACACTGGAGCTATTGCCCTTGCCAAGGAGCCCAGGTTTCACAAGAAGACCAGGCACATCAAGCGTCGTTTCAACTCCATCCGTGAAAATGTTCAAGATGGAGACATAGATATTTGCAAAGTACATACGGATCTGAATGTCGCAGATCCGTTGACTAAACCTCTTCCGCGAGCAAAACATGATCAACACCAGAACTCTATGGGTGTTCGACTCATCACAATGTAACTAGATTATTGACTCTAGTGCAAGTGGGAGACTGTTAGAAATATGCCCTAGAGGAAATAATAAAAGGATTATTATTATATTTCCTTGTTCATGATAATTATCTTTTATTCATGCTATAATTGTGTTATCCGGAATCGTAATACACGTGTGAATACATAGACCACAACATGTCCCTAGTGAGCCTCTAGTTGACAAGCTCGTTGATCAACAGATAGTCATGGTTTCCTGACTATGGACATTGGATGTCATTGATAACGGGATCACATCATTAGGAGAATGATGTGATGTACAAGACCCAATCCTAAGCATAGCACAAGATCATGTAGTTCGTTTGCTAGAGATTTTCCAATGTCAAGTATCCTTTCCTTAGACCATGAGATCATGTAACTCCCAGATACCGTAGGAGTGCTTTGGGTGTACCAAACGTCACAACGTAACTGGGTGACTATAAAGGTATGCTACGGGTATCTCCGAAAGTGTCTGTTGGGTTGACACGGATCGAGACTGGGATTTGTCACTCCGTATGACGGAGAGGTATCTCTGGGCCCACTCGGTAATGCATCATCATAATGACCTCAAAGTGACCAAGTGTCTGGTCACGGGATCATGCATTACGGTACGAGTAAAGTGACTTGCCGGTAACGAGATTGAACGAGGTATTGGGATACCGACGATTGAATCTCGGGCAAGTAACATACCGATTGACAAAGGGAATTGTATACGGGGTTGCTTGAATCCTCGACATCGTGGTTCATCCGATGAGATCATCGAGGAGCATGTGGGAGCCAACATGGGTATCTAGATCCCGTTGTTGGTTATTGACCGGAGAGCCGTCTCGGTCATGTCTACGTGTCTCCCGAACCCGTAGGGTCTACGCACTTAAGGTTCAGTGACGCTAGGGTTGTAAAGATATTAGTATGCAGCAAACCGAAAGTTGTTTGGAGTCTCAGATGAGATCCCAGACGTCACGAGGAGTTCCCGAATGGTTCGGAGGTAAAGAATTATATATAGGAAGTCGAGTTTCGGCCATCGGGAAAGTTTCGGGGGTCACCGGTATTGTACCGGGACCACCGGAAGGGTCCCGGGGATCCACCGGGTGGGGCCACCTATCCCGGAGGGCCCCATGGGCTGAAGTGGGAGGGGAACTAGCCCCTGGTGGGCTGGTGCGCCCCCCCCCCCGCCCCCCTGTGCCTAGGGTCGGGAACCCTAGGGGAGGGGGCACCTCCACTTGCCTTAGGGGGCAAGTTTCCCCCCTTGGCCGCCGCCCCCCCCTTGGAGATTCAATCTCCTAGGGCCGGCGCCCCCCCTGGGGTCCCTATATAAAGAGGGGGGGAGGGAGGGCAGACGCACCCTTGCACTTGGCGCCTCTCTTCCCCCTTGCTACACCTCTCTCTCCAGCAGACGCTTGGCGAAGCCCTGCCGGATCCCTGTTGCATCCACCACCACGCCGTCGTGCTGCTAGATCTTCATCAACCTCTCCTTCCCCCTTGCTGGATCAAGAAGGAGGAGATGTCACGCTGACCGTACGTGTGTTGAACGCGGAGGTGTCGTCCGTTCGGCGCTAGGATCTCCGGTGATTTGGATCATGATGAGTACGACTCCCTCAACCCCGTTCTCTTGAACGCTTCCTCTCGCTATCTACAAGGGTATGTAGATGCACTCCTCTCTCTCTTTGCTAGATGAACTCATAGATTGATCTTGGTGAACGTAGGAAATTTTTTATTTTATGCAACGTTCCCCAACAGATACTCCATTGTCACCTCAAGTATCTGTGGGCATGATTATACGATATGCATCACACAATCTCAGATTCATCCAACCAACACAAAGTACCTCAAAGAGTGCCCCAAAGTTTCTACCGGAGAGTAGAGAAAACGTGTGCCAACCCCTATGCATAGGTTCATGGGCGGAACCCACAAGTTGGTCACCAAAACATACATCAAGTGGCACATGATATCCCATTGTCACCACAGATAAACACGACAAGACATACATCAAGTGTTCTCAACTCAAAGACTTAGTCCGATAAGATAACTTCAAGAGGGAAACTCAATTCATCACAAGAGAGTAGCGGAGGAGAAACATCATAAGATCCAACTATAATAACAAAGATCGCGATACATCAAGATCGTACCATAGAGAGAACACGAGAGAGAGAGAGAGAGAGATCAAACACATAGCTACTGGTACATACCCTCAGCCCCGAGGGTGAACTACTCCCTCCTCGTCATGGATAGCGCCGGGATGATGAAGATGGCCACCGGTGATGGGTTCCCGCTCCGGCAAGGTGCCGAAACGGGTTCCCGAGAGGTTTTTGGTGGCTAAAGAGGCTTGCAGCGGCGGAACTCCCGATCTATCTTGATATTCGATGGTTTTACGGTACGTAGGCTTATATAGGCAAAAGAAGTCGGTCGGGAGGTGATCGAGGGGCCCACAATACAGGGGGCGCACCCAGTAGGGGGGGCGCCCTCCTATCTCGTGGCCTCCTCGAGGCTCTTCTGACGTGAACTCCAAGTCTCCCGGGTGATATTCTTCCCAAAAATCACGCTGCCGAAGGTTTCATTCCATTTGGACTCCGTTTGATATTCCTTTTCTTCGAAATACTGAAACAGGCAATAAAACAGCAATATGGGCTGGGCCTCCGGTTAATAGGTTAGTCCCAAAAGTTATATAAAAGTTTATAATAAAGCCCATAATCATTCAAAACAGATAATAAAATAGCATGAATGCTTCATAAATTATAGATACGTTGGAGACGTATCAACGATATGCTTTTCCGAATGGAGGGAGTACTATATTAACTCCAGGGATGATGTTATACATGTTTAACTCAGTTTTAGTCATAGCTTTCACTAGTAAGTTCTAATTTATTTCAAACTGGGCAGGTTTTGCAACAGAAGTTCCATTTTGAATTTTGCATCTATTGCAGGATTTGCTACAGAAGTTGACGGGGGTTTGGAAGATTTTCAAGCTACTAAAGATTTGGAAGACCTATTATGTTGGTGCAGTGTTCACGTAATATGCTTTGTTTGTTGAACCTGGACACTTGCTCTGCTCATTTTGCTGGTTATGCCACTATATGCTCATTTTGGTTGAGTGGCACCCTCAGAAAGATATGTACCTTCTCCTTTTGTGGCACAATTAACATATACGAACTATACCTTTTGTGGCAGAACCTCCTTATATATATATATATATGATTGTTATGTTTATCGGATGAAGTTTAAGGTTTTGGATGAGGCCTATATCTTACTTTGATTGAAGTTTTTGGATGAGACCTGTATGTTACTATGGTTGAAGTGTATGTATAAATTATGTGATATGTCCTGATTGTTTGAACATGATGAGATGGACATAACATTAAGGATGCCTAGATTAATTTGGTACTGAAATCTACATGCTGGCATAGAAACTGCCGGGAGAACAAGCTTTTGCAGGCAGTTGGACTGCCGCCAATTGAAATTTCATGTGTTTTGACAAATCTGCCGAGAGAAGAGAGACTGTTGGCAAATACAAGGGCTAGGGCAAAAAAACTGCCGGAAAGAGTTTATATGCCGGGACAAGTAATCACCGGCATCTGTTCTCGTGGCGGTTCTATCTGCCGGGAGAAATGTTGTCCCGACAGTTTGTTTGCCCTGTAAAGTGATTTCTCCCGGCAGTTTACATGCCTTTGCATTAGTGTTATGGTGTAGTGATAGTTTTATCATGTTGAAATTGTCTCGGTTTGAATGCGAGGTTAGTCTAGGTGAATTTGCATGTGTGGTTCACTGAGTTATTTCTTGCGAAACGAGGGCCAAAGAAGAGAATTGTCCAATTAATGAACAAAAAATGGGCATAGACTGCCACAAGTCGCTGAATTACACGCACAATACAGATAAGAGGCCTCATCAAGGTAGCGCACTGATCTCATCATCATCAATTCTCCCTTGAGCAAGCAAGGTCATCCAATCTCCAAAGCAAATCTCACTTCACCGCAGATGACCGCCGACTCAACCCATGCTACAGAGGATGTGCAAAGTCACATGAAGGTCCATGCAAGCTCTCAATCAAGCGCGATAGTTCATCATCTGTGACGCCCGAATAATCATGATACAGTAATCTCCTCTATCGGTGCCATGTCATCACATTAAATTTTTGCTAATCATCACTTTGTTCCAAACCGACCTCAAATTCAAATTTAAAAGACAAGCCCTTTTATTATTACTTCAATCTATAAAACTAAAATGTTCGGATTTTAGTATAATTTCCCCTGATCATTTTCATGCTGAATCCAACTTCATTTCACTCACAAATAAAATCCTAGAAATTACTAAATGGTCCAGCATCAATTATTTTGGCCTTTCTAAAATGAACGAATATTTATGCATTTCCAAAAATTACAAAAGAAACATGTGTGTGTCATCGTTACATTACATAGTATTTATGTGACGAATCTCAAGATCAACAAAATCCATTTGTTCCTCTTTTAATTATAAAACAGGAGCTTTATGGTTTAACAAAAAGTAAAAGGAAATAATGAAAAGGAAAGGAAATTGCACTATGGGCTTATAGCCCACCGCTACAGTGCACATCACAGCTCACCATAAGCCTTTCCTCCACCTCTCTGTTCCTAGAGGAGACCAAGGACGGAACTACGTACCCTCTCGCTTATGGTTTTTGGCTCTGGCGGCGATTCCATTGCCATCTAGAGATCTCATCGGCTTACCTACCACCGGCTGATTCCCTCGCTTAGACCATCTCCTGATCGGCAGGGGGGAGTTGGGCGCGGTCCTCTGGCGTTCTTTTCCTCGGACGAAGGACGAACCCTAGATGGTGGACCGAGCGGAGTCATCATCGGCGGGCGGAATAGGGAAGAATCTCGAGGAATTGCTGCAGCACCTGGATCTCCAGGATGATGAACTTGATGATGTGGTCGTAGGGGAAGAAGAGGTGAAGAAGTATGAAGCGGATGCCAGGTGGCTGGCGATTGCGAAGGTGAACACTACTCGCACTTTCAGTTCATTGGCGATGTTCGAGTGCATGAAATCGATATGGTCGCTGGCACACGTCCCGACGTACAGAGAGGCGGGAGAAAATCTGTTTATCTTCTAGATGTTTTGTCTTGGGGATTGGAAGAAGGTAGTACATGGAGGCCCATGGCTTTTCAGGGGGATGGGGATGCTGATAGAGGACTACGATGGGAAGAAGGAGCCAAGATCTTTTGAATTTGATGGATTATACGTGTGGGCTCAGATCCATAATATACCAGAGCTCTACCGCAAAGCGGAGGTTGTTGAACAACTCGCCCGTCGTATTGGAAGGGTGAAAGAAGTGCAGCTCGCGCTTCATTTGTTTTATGAGGGAGATTATGTGAGGGTTTGAGCTAGGGTTCTTATCAGCAAACCTCTAACACAAGTCACGCCGCTGAATATCGCGGGAGAAGGAAGACTCCGCCTCCTGGTGAAGTATGAGAAGATCCCGTATTTCTGCAAGGTTTGTGGTTTCATGGGCCATAACCACGAGGAGTGTGGCGATGGTTTTCCAGAAGAGAAAGATAAGCAGTGGGGGAGCTGGATGCTGGCACAAAGAAGGGAGATTGCACTGGAGCAACATGGTGGATGGGCTCCTCGAGGGGGTCACTCAGGCGGTAGAGGAAGAGGAAGAACAGGCTGGGCCAACAATACCCGCCAGCGGTCTCCACCATGCAAGCGCTCATCCTAGGACGCGGGTTTTGATTCGGCTGCGGAAGAAGTAGAAGTTACTAGTCCCCTTAAGGTTGGGGGGCAAGGCAGGAGGTGCAAGCTGCTGAAACTATTTGTCGCAACCTGAATCTTGTATTGAAGGACAGCGGGGTTGATGTTGAAGGGCTGGAGAGGAGCAAGGCTCTAGTCACTATTGATACGTCCACAATGGCAGTCCCGCCTCCGCCTCCAACATATGTTTCTCCTAGGGATGCCAAGAAAGCAAAGAAGACAGGGCCACCAGTGAAGCAAGGAACTAACAAGATGGCATTGTTGGCGGGCTCCTCCTCAGAGCACCGCCAAGCCCAATGAAAATCTTAAGCTGGAACTGTCGCAGGATAGGCGATCCTGCGACAGTTCGTGAACTCTGTGACCTAGTGGAGCTTAGTTCGCCTTCTATTCTTTGCTTAGTTGAAACTTAGTTACAAAAAAGTCATGTGGAAGGTCTTCGTTTTTCTTTTAGATTTTGATTTCAGTTTTGCTATTGCTAGTAGTGGCCGCAGTGGAGGTATCTGTATCTTCTGGAAAAACTCAGTGGATGTTGAAATAAAGAATTTTTCGGAGTATCATGTGGACGCATGGGTGCTTGAACCAGGAAGGGAGCAATGGCGTCTTTCATGTTTTTATGGAGAAGCAACGAGATCTCTCCAGTACAAAACCTAGAACACAATGGCAAGGTTGAGAGGAGAGAGCACTCTTCCATGGATGTGCATTTGGGACTTCAATGAGATTTTGCGGCCGGAGGAACAATTTGGCCCAAATGAGCGTGATAGTGCACAGATTGATGCTTTCAGAGAGGATGTAGATATATTTGGACTTGCTGATTTGGGTTACCGTGGCTTGGGCTCGACTTGGGAGAAGAAAGTGTCAGGAGGTTATTTTTGCAAGGTAAGGCTGGACAGAGCTTTGGATACAACTGACTGGTCGGCCCTCTTTCTGTTTGCCTCCGTGGAACATCTAACAACGGCTAAATCTGACCACTGCCCTATCTTACTAGAAATGGATCTTGCGGACTCGAGTGTGAGAGCAAAGCAGAAGCAGTTTTGGTACGAGTGCATGTGGGAGCACGATCCAAGTTTTGGGGATGTGGTAGCTGAAGCTTGGAACACTTCTGGTAAGGCCCATACTGTTGCGGCTCTGTCCGACAAACTTTCTTTTGTGGCCGGTACGCTACGCAAGTGGGGCTGAACCACCTTTGGTGATGTCAGAACGGAGCTGCAGTCGATACGCATGAAGCTTGCAAAACTATGAGCTCTTCCAGACCGCGGGGGTCCGTCGCCGGAAGAGGAACATGTAGAAGCCCGCATGGCCGAGATTTGTTTATGTGAGGAGATCATGTGGCGTCAACGGGCTCGCATTCAATGGTTGGCGGAGGGAGACAACAATACCAAAATTTTCCATCGGAAAGCTAGCGCTCGCAAAGCAAGAATCCGCATCTGTGAATTGCAACATGCAGATGGCACGGTCTGTGTGGATGAGGAAGAGATGGCAAGCATGGCAACAAATTTCTACAGCAATCTGTATGCTTCTGAAAACACGATCGGGATTGAGGAAGTTCTATCTCACATACCACCGAGGGTGGATGCTGCCATGAATGACATGCTTAATGCTCGATATACCAACACCAAGGTGAAAGCGGCTTTGTTCCGAATGTTTCCTACCAAGGCTCCAGGGCCTGATGGCTTTCCTGCACACTTCTTTCAGAGGCACCGGTAGTTGTGCAGTGATGAGGTGACTGATATGGTGCTACGTGTTCTAAAGGGAGAGGATTCCCCGGAGGAGATAAACAAAATGTTCATTGTTTTAATCCCCAAGATTGTAAGTCCAAAAAACTTAGGACAGTTTAGACCAATAAGTCTCTGCAATGTGATCTTCAAGATTGCATCAAAGGTTCTAGCTAATCGGCTTAAGCTCATTCTCCCCGATATCATCTCTGAGGAACAATCAGCATTCGTACCGGGACGTCTTATCACGGATAACTTCATCTCTGCTTATGAATGTCTCCACTACATGAAAACGAATAAGGTAAAGAATAACAGATTCTGTGCTTTGAAACTTGATATGATGAAAGCGTATGATAGAATTGAATGGAATTATCTTGAACGGGTGATGCTAAAACTAGGCATAGGTGCACGGTTCACACAGATTGTCATGAGGTGTGTTACATTAGTTTCTTTCTCTGTCGTCTTCAATGGTGAAAGGCAAGAGGAGTTCAGCCCATCTCGAGGTCTCGGGCAAGGTGACCCAATATCCCCATATCTCTTTTTGCTGGCCGCCGAGGGTCTGTCATGTTTGTTGAAGTTGGCTGATCCAAATGAGAATGTTCGAGGCATCAAGGTGGCGGACGGCGCTCCAGAGGTAAATCATTTATTATTCGCTGATGATAGCCTCTTATTCTTCAATGCCGCTCCTGAGATGGCGATGAGGGTGAACTCATTGTTGCAACGTTACTGCGAGGCTTCTGGCTAGCGAATCAATAAGGACAAGTCATCAATTTTCTTCAGTAAGGGTTGTGCGGATTCTCTGAAGCAACAAGTGAAGCAAATCTTAGAGGTTCAGAATGAGAAATTTTCAGACAAATACCTTGGCCTTCCAGCTGATGTGGGGAGAGCAAAGGAAGGGTCTTTTAAATATTTAAAGGACCGTATATGGAAGCATGTGCAAGGCTGGATGGAGAAGGCTTTATCGGTCGGTGGTAAGGAAGTGCTAATTAAATTAGTTTCTCAGGCGATTCCTACTTATTCCATGGCTTGTTTTAAACTGCCTCGGGGCCTTTGCCAGCATATCAATGGTTTGTTGAGGAAATTTTGGTGGGGATCTAAGAAAGGCGAGAGGAAGACTGCCTGGGTTTCATGGGAAGTCATGTCACAGCCTAAGAGCATGGGTGGCATGGGCTTCCGCGATATTGAGCTATTCAACTTGGCGCTACTTGCCCGGCAAGCATGGCGGCTGCTGACCCAGCCGGATTCCCTCAGCGCCAGGATCCTTCGAGCGGTATACTATCCATCTTCTTCGATCCTCGAAGCAGAAGTAGGGAAGAACCCATCACAAGTATGGCGATCCATCATTGACGGGCGGGATGCACTTAAGCTGGGTCTTCTGAAGCACATCGGATCAGGAGAGAGGACTAATATTTTGCACGATAATTGGATCCCCCGCGACTTTAAGCTTCGGTCGGTTTGCCCAAAATCCCAGAACCCTCCCCAACTGGTTTCTAAGCTTATAAACCCGATCACCTGTACATGGAGCGGTGTGATGTCCTCAATATTCCCCTTAGCAGCAAGGTTCAGGATGACTTCTGGTCGTGGCATTACGAGAGAAGAGGGATCTTCACAGTGAGCTCAACTTACAAATTGCTTGCAGTGACAAAGCAACAACGCACGGACTGGTTGGAGCACAACGATGGTCACTCCAACGTTGCATCAGATAGACATTCATGGTCCAAACTCTGGGGAGCGGTGATGCCCTCAAAAGTCTGTGTATTTGCTTGGAGACTAGCCAAAACATCCATACCCACAGGGGCTGTTCGACAACACAGAAGCATGACCAATTCCACTGAATGTTGCATCTGTCACGCGGCGGTGGATACATGGAGGCACGCCCTTTTTGACTGCCATATGGCTCGCTATGTTTGGGCTCTTGCTGATGAGGATATCACTGGAACAATCATCTCCAACTGAATGGACGATGCTAAATTGTACATGTTCTGGTTGGTGGACACTCTTCCCACGGCGAACCTGACACGTGTGCTTGTAACGATGTGGGCAATCTGGTGGGTGAGGCGTCGAGCTATCCATGACGAGCAGTTTCAGAGCCCCCTCAGTACCCATATTTTCATCACCAAATTCATGGCAGAGCTAGATCAGATCCTAGAAAGGGGGCACATACCAGGGACCTGCATGCACAATCTAAGGACTTGCATGTAATATCCAGGGGCATGCATGCAAAGCCCAGGGACTCGCATGGAATAACTGCAAGAGTGGGACAGCCAGCGCGCTTTGCATGGCTGTCGCTGGTAGCCCACTCCACCAAGATCAACGCAGACGGTGGCTTTTCCAAGATTGGAGACAAGGGTGCTTCAGCTGTGGTGTGTTGGGACAAAAACGAGAACTACCTAGGGGCCTCAGCGATCATTTTTGAAGGCCTTCTGGATCCGGTGATTCTTGAAGCACAGGCTTGTAGCGAGGGGCTAGCACTCGCTTCAGATTTGCATGTCCAGTCTATATGTGTGGCCACAAATTGCCTAGAAGCTGTATCAAGGATCAAGGATGACTCCCCATGCAAGTTCTACCCAATTCTTCAAGATATCAAGCACCAAAGAGCAGCGTTTAGTGCAGTGGAGTTTATCCACGAGAGTCGTAAACATAATGGAGAGGCTCATGCATTAGCTAAAGCTGCCGCATCTCTCCCTCCCGCGCGCCATGTGTGGCTTGCAACTTTGCCCGATATTATCTATATTCCCATGACTTTGCATGTTTAATAAACGGTACAGATTTCGCTCAAAAAAAGGACACCGAGGACGTGCGTGTCGAGCATCCATGGAGCCATGGCCATGGATGGCCTCCACGTAACCTCCCCAACCCTACTTAGGTGTTCCCCCAAAACCCAAGCTCGCCCTCTGCCATTCCCCCTGGATCCCCATCGTCCCCCCTCTCCTGTGGGTCGAATTTGAGCCCGCAAGCTCACGCGGTCATCGCTTCCTCGCCGTCGTTGACGCGTCCACCGACCTCTCCGGCGGGTGGGAGCAAGTCCTGGACGTTCGTCGCGCTCGTCCTCGTCCGTTCCGGGCATCGGAGCTAGGAGGGGAGTTGTGTAGCCATCGCCATCAACCTCGTCTTCTCTGCTTCGGCCACTGCATGTCGTCGCCCTCGATCTACACCACCGTGACCTCACCGGCCTCCTCGAGCACGCCATCGGACCTGCAGTGAGCTTCTCCACCGGTTCCCCCCTTCCCATCCTCGATCTATCCTCGTAGACGTCGTAGGCCGCCGTCGTCGATTTTGCGCATGTGTTGTCTGCACCCTGCGGACCTCCCTGGCCGTGCCCCCTGCCGTGGCCGTGCCCAACCCGTGCCCTGGGTTCCCCTAGCTGCGCCTTGCCCCGCGCCCAGCCCGCGCGCCAGCCGCTCCCTGCACGCGCTCCCGCGCCCGCGTGCCTCCTGCAGGAACTTCTGCTGCGTTCTGCTGCTCCTCATTGCTTGCTGCGCACACGCCTGCTGCTCATGCCGCCACTACTGCTGCTCCCTGCTCCTAATCCCTGTCGCTGCTACTCCTAATCAATACCGCTGTTGCTCTTGGCTACTGCTTGCTGCTGCCGCCGTAGGCCATGGCCGATGTGCACTCTCATGCATGCGTGCCTAGCATGTTCGGCCAACATGCTAGTGCCCAGCATGGCCGACCCAGTTAGATTAGTTAGGTTAATTAAATTACTTGATTAGTATAATGTGTAGATGACATGTGGGTCCCTTTCAAGATTAGTTTTATTTATTTGTTTAGGTACAACCTATGACATGTGGGCCATACCCTGCCCTTTTGACTAGTCAAAGTTGACTTGGTCAACTCAGATTAAAACAAATTAAAATAAAACCAAAAAATTTAGGAAACCATTTAAAACTTTGATAAATCTTTTAAAATAATATGTAACTCGGATGAAAAAGTTTTATATATGAAAGTTGCTCAGAACGTCGAGACAAACCCGAATACGCGGTCCGTTCTTCCGCCACACGTCCCTATCATAGCAAATGTCGAACCTTTCCCCTCCGGTTCATTTGTTTGTAAGACGTCCGGAACTGGGAAAACTTTCCCAGATGTTTTCGCCCTTCGCCAGTATCACCTAGCACTACGTTAGAACACCTCTAGTACCGCTTCTTGTCTTGTCGTGCTTAGTTTTGTGCTTGTTTGCATGTATTTATTGTTTCTTCCCCATCTTTTCTCCGGTAGACCCTGAGATCGATGTTGATGTCCCTGTGATCGACTACGTCACCGACGACACTTATTCCCTTTCAGCGGAGCTTCCAGGCAAGCCCCCCCTTTGATCATTCCGATATCGCCCATTCTATTCTCTCATGCTTGCATTAGATTTTGCTATTGTATTTGATTGCTCCTATTCTGATGCATAGCCTGCTTTTGTACCTGCTGTTGTACCTTACCTGCTTATCCTAAACTGCTTAGTATAGGTTGGCTAGTGATCCATCAGTGACCCCCACCTTGTCCTTGTTGCCTCTGCTTCATCATCGACGACTCGATCAACGTGATCGATGATCAGATCCCGACATCTCACATCACATCACGCCCCTTTTTGTTGCTCGACTCTACAGAGTTACCATCGAGTGTCGAGGGTGGAACCTCATACATCACTCCTGATGAGATCTCTGTAGTGTAGCTATTTGGTCGTGGTCAACGAGGGTGGTTCCTCCTTCACCATTCCTGATACGGCTCTGTCGTGCAACACCTCAAGTGTGAACCTCGAGGGTGGTTCCTCTTACGTTCACCTTGATGATTACATCGAGTGGAATCCACGGGGGTGATTCCTCAGGTTTTCCCCTTGATGTTTGGACACACGGTTACCTTGACTTTACTTGAGACCTTTGGGAAAGTAGGGCGAGCACGAAGAGCACCCGCAAGACTATGACGTGGCACGGCCGGGCATTCTGGGCCCTTGTCGTAAGTCCACGAGATGGGGCGACGAGGTCAGTTCGATCGTGAGTCTCTGCTCATCAAGCTAATAATACACTATGGTTTGGGTATTTGTTTTGAGTTGGCCTTTGGCCTTTATGCACCAACCACCACGTGAGAATAGTTATGGGCCTCGACATTGCGGTATCAGCCGAAGCTTTGTTAGACGTCCAGTTTAGCAGTGCGGCACGGCTGGGCCGGCACCATCCTATAGTGGTGGAGCCTGGACCCGCCCTGTATGCAACGACCCGGAGTGCAACGGGCGATGGGCCCAGACCCCGGAGTGCTTAGGAGGTAGACCGGCGGGGACCTCTCTGCTGAGCCTAGAAAGGGCTGCGACGTGTTGATCTTCCGAGGCCGGGCATTGACCCAGAAAAGTGTGTCCGGCCAGAGTAATGAAGCGTGTTGGAAAACATGGTGCACCCCTGCAGGGAAGATTATCTATTAATAGCCGTGTCCACGGTAACAGACGTTCAAACATATATCCTGATCTTATACAACTACAAATGGATACTTGAATATGTGGCTCCGGGATTGCTTTCTCGCAGGGAGTCAAGGAAGGATCTCTGGGCATTGTTTCTACAACATGCTTGTTAAATATAAAAATGCTATTATTTACTCTTCTACATGCTGCAAGATGCTCGAAGCTGCTTGAAGATGCTAGTCTTTGATAGGCTAGGCCTTCCCCCTCTATTCTAGCATTCTGCAGTTCAGTCCACATATACAAACCTTCCATTTAATACCAATGCATACTTGGTATAGATCTGATGATTGCGAGTACTTTGGATGAGTACTCACGGTTGCTTTGCTACCCCTTTTCCCCCTTCTTTTTTCTTTCCGGTTGATGCAACCAGATGGTGGATCCTTGGAGCCAGATGCCACCGCCGACGGATTCTGCTACGTGGAGACCACCAACGACCAGGAGTAGTTAGGAGGTCCCAGGCAGGAGGCCTTGCCTCTTCGATCGTGTTGCTTTTGTGCTAGCCTTCTTAAGGCATCCTTGTGTTAACTTATGTCTGTACTCAGATATTGTTGTTTCCGCTGACTCTTGTGTATCGAGCTATGTATTCGAGCCCTCGAGGCCCTTGGCTTGTAATATAAAGCTTGTATTCTTTTATTTCTGTTTAGAGTTGTGTTGTGATATCTTCCCGTGAGTCCTTGATCTTGACCATACACATTTGCGTGTATGATTAGTGTATGATTGAATCGGGGCATCACAAGTTGGTATGAGAGCCGACTGCCTGTAGGATCCTCCTTTCCAACTCCTTGGCCGAAGTTGAGTCTAGTCTTTGAAAGGCTGTTTTACTAATATGGATGTGTGTCTTACGGGCCCATGTCGCCATTGGGTGGTATTAGGATCTTTTATTCCTCATCTATACTCTGGAAATCTGATCTCTCTTCTATTCGAGTTAAATGATTTTACTAACTCTAACTCTAGGTTCTCGTAAATACTTTCTCCCGGAGAGCCTCTTCATTCCAGATGATGGCCTGCTTCACGAGAAGATTCGGAAGATACCCATCAGTATTTTTCCGAGACTTTTGTGCTCATCGCTTTTTCAATTCCCTACCTCGATATATCCTTACGGATAACTTCATACACTTGTTCATACAATCATACCCAGTTACTCTTGTTATTACATGATACATCGAATTATTCTCCGACTTTTAAGAATCCCCTATGACACTGCCTTGCGATTCCTTGCCACATGTATACATCCACGGATAATTCCTCACACTTAGCAAGGATTTGTTCATTCCTAGTTGATAAAGTGATTCACAAGATACTTTGGAATACTATCCGGTCTTCTGATAAACCTCTCCAACTATTGCTCTACAATTACTTGTCTGCTTGCATTAAGGATACTTTCCATATGTCTCGCAATATTCAGTAGTATCCTTTGTCATCATCATTTTGAACATTTGATTCGATGTGTTTGTGAATGCTTGCAATCATCAATCACAATTATAATTCTTCCCTTCGGCTCAGACGTCACCCCGGACATGAGCTGGTGTTCGACAAATCAAACCTTGATTGATTGTCAATCTATGTCTATTCAACTTGTCTTTGATCAGAGCCTCTGCTTCTGATCCCCCGTTTTGGAATCATAATTCCTTTGCATTTTGAGTTTTGAATTAGTCAGTTGTTTCTATAATCGGATATCCTTACATTCATTCTTCTTCTATTGAAGTACCGATACTCACATCAGATTCCTTATCGACCACCAGATCCTTTGTTGGATTTTATCCGACAACGTCTTCCATTTTCAATAACCTTGTGAGCCTTTCCTCGGATACATAATGCCTTTGGTAAATTGTATCTTCTGCTTTCTCAACCATACTCTGCTTTCGGGCTTGAGTTATTTACTCATGAAGTTTGTGGTATATGTTCCTAAGATGCCCCTATGGGTTGAATCTATGTCTTCCCTAAATCTGTGTGAACCCGAAGATTATGCGGGTTATATCTATTAGCGTGTCTTCGAATAACATTTCAACGCTACAACTTCTTCAAATGCGAGAAGTGAATGGAAGGTTATTCATTGGAGAAGTGGGAGTCAACCTTGAGCCTTTGTGTTCATGCCCATGGACCCGATGTGGAACTTATCATGGAAGCTTCTTGTAATAATAATGATCCCCTTGTGATAAGTTCATCTTGTAACTATGTTTGGTCCTTTGCAATCGTGGTTCCGCCCATATAGTTCTTCTTTGATCCCATCTCTCAGACAAGTTGAAGTACTTGTCCTCTACAGATCTTTTCACCTGTCCAACCTCTATCTTGTGCTACCTTTGAGTATTACCCTCTGGTATCTCAAGAATATCACGGAACTACATAACTTATTATGAGTTCTTCATCAACTAGTATTTCTCGCTGGTTCCATTTTTCCATGGGTTCTAAGTTGTTAAACACTCGAGAACACCGATAACTGATTCGAGTCTACACTTTTCTCTCCGTTGTTCTGATTAACCTTTCTTGTAACCTAACATATTTGAGCAGTGATAATTCCCTGCTTATGTATACACCTCGCTGTACAAGCTCTGTCTATAAGACCTTGTTGCTATTGTTGATGACATTCTGGTAGCCTCCGATGGACAAGAACTTTGCCTATTGGTCCGCCTCGTATTAACGAGCAGGAAAATGGTTCTCTTTGTCCCTCGCCCTTGGTACCAACGTTGTTGCCAACATAACTGACAGGTTATTCTCTAACCTGCCTTGCTATCATGACCGTACAAAATGTTAGGCCTTCCTGCTTTTAACCCACATGGTGGGCCCACAACCCACAGTTCCACAGGATCGAAACTTGACTCTCTTGTACATCCATGTTTTCCAAAAATTGTTCCTTGCGCTTGGCTTCATATGTAAATCACGAGCCACCTACCTAGTGATCTATTCTAGTATCAGACGCAATACTTATTCCCATTGCTCTGAACCCCTTTCACCCCCTATTTCAGGCAATGAACGATTACCTACCCGCTTGAAGCTCCTTATTGCACCTTATTACCTTGCTCTCGATGACTTTCTTGAATTTCAACTCGAGAGATGTTTCTATGCCACGTTAACTGAAATAGCCCCAGGTACCTATCTTGTGTTGAGCTCCGTCCTTCCCGAGTCTTCCCCCCCTTATTCCACCCCTTAAATCTCGGGACAAGATTTCTTGTAGTGGAGGAGAATTGTGACGCCCGAATAATCATGCTACAGTAATCTCCCCTATCGGTGCCATGTCATCACATTAATTTTTTTGCTAATCATCACTTTGTTCCAAACCGACATCAAATTCAAATTTAAAAGACAAGCCCTTTTATTATTACTTCAATCAATAAAACTAAAATGTTCGGATTTTAGTATAATTTCCCCTGATCATTTTCATGTTGAATCCAACTTCATTTCACTCACAAATAAAATCCTAGAAATTACTAAATGGTCCAGTAGCAATTATTTTGGCCTTTCTAAAATGAACGAATATTTATGCATTTCCAAAAATTACAAAATAAACATGTGTGTGTCATCGTTACATTACATAGTATTTATGTGATGAATCTCAGGATCAACAAAATCCATTTGTTCCTCTTTTAATTATAAAACAGGAGCTTTATGGTTTAACAAAAAGTAAAAGGAAAGAATGAAAAGGAAAGGAAACTGTACTATGGGCTTATAGCCCACCGCTATAGTGCACATCACAGCCCACCATAAGCCTTTCCTCCACCTCTCTGTTCACAGAGGAGACCGAGGACGTGCGTGTAGAGCATCCATGGAGCCATGGCCATGGATAGCGTCCACATAACCTCCCCAACCCTACTTAGGTGTTACCTTGAAACCCTAGCTCGCCCTCTCCCATTCCCCCTAGATCCCCATCGTCCCCTGATGTCTACTACACAACCTTCTTCTTGTAGACGTTGTTGGGCCTGCAAGTGCACAGGTTTGTAGGACAGTAGCAAATTTCGCTCAAGTGGATGACCTAAGGTTTATCAATCTGTGGGAGGCGTAGGATGAAGATGGTCTCTCTCAAACAACCCTGCAACCAAATAACAAAGAGTCTCTTGTGTCCCCAACACACCCAATACAATGGTAAATTGTATAGGTGCACTAGTTCGGCGAAGAGATGGTGATACAAGTGCAATATAGATGATAGATAAAGGTAATTGTAATCTGAAATTATAAAAACAGCAAGGTGGCAAGGGATAAAAGTGAGCATAAACGGTATTGCAATGGTAGGAAACAAGGCCTAAGGTTCATACTTTCACTAGTGCAAGTTCTGTCAATAATAATAACATAGATAGATCATATAACAATCCCTCAACATGCAACAAAGAATCACTCCAAAGCCACTAATAGCGGAGAACAAATTAAGAGATTATGGTAGGGTGCGAAACCATCTCAAAGTTATCCTTTTTGATCTATCTATTCAAGAGTTCATAGTTAAATAACATGAAGCTATTCTTTCCGCTCGATCTATCATAGAGTTCATACTAGAATAACACCTTAAGACACAAATCAACCAAAACCCTAATGTCACCTAGATACTCCATTGTCACCTCAAGTATCCGTGGGCATGATTATACGTTATGCATCGCACAATCTCAGATTCATCTATCCAACCAACACAAAGTACTTCAAAGAGTGCCCCAAAGTTTCTATCGGAGAGTCAAGACGAAAACATGTGTCAACCCCTATGCATAGGTTCATGGGCGGAACCCGCAAGTTGATCACCAAAACATACATCAAGTGGCACATGATATCCCATTGTCACCACAGATAAGCACGGCAAGACATACATCAAGTGTTCTCAAATCATTAAAGACTCAATCCGATAAGTTAACTGCAAGAGGAAAACTCAATTCATCACAAGAGAGTAGAGGGGGAGAAACATCAAAAGATCCAACTATAATAGCAAAGCTCGCGATACATCAAGATCGTGCCATAGAGAGAACACGAGAGTGAGAGATCAAACACATAGCTATTGGTACATACCCTCAGCCCTGAGGATGAACTACTCCCTCCTCGTCATGGAGAGCGCCGGGATGATGAAGATGGCCACCGGGATGGGTTCCCCCTCCGGCAGGGTGCCGGAATGGGCTCCCGAGAGGTTTTTGGTGGCTACAGAGGCTTGCGGTGGCGGAACTCTCGATCTATCTTGATATTCGATGTTTTTAGGGTATGTAGGCTTATAGAGGCGAAAGAAGTCGGTCAGGGGAGCCTCGAGGGGCCCACGAGAGGGTAGGGCGCGCCCAAAGGGGTGGGCGCGCCCCCTATCTCGTGGCCTCCTCGAGGATCTTCTAACGTGAACTCCAAGTCTCCCGGATCATATTCTTCCTAAAAATCACGCTCCCGAGGGTTTCATTCCGTTTGGACTCCGTTTGATATTCCTTTTCTTTGAAATACTGAAACAGGCAATAAAACAGCAATATGGGCTGGGCCTCCGGTTAATAGGTTAGTCCCAAAAGTATTACAGAAGTGTATAATAAAGCCCATAATCATTCAAAACAGATAATAAAATAGCAAGAATGCTTCATAAATTATAGATACGTTGGAGACATATCATCCCCCCTCTCCTGTGGGTCGAATTTGAGCCCGCAAACTCACGCGGCCATCGCTTCCTCGCCGTCGTTGACGCATCCACCGACCTCTCCGGCAGGCGGGAGCACGTCCTGGACGTTCGTCGCGCTGGTCCTCGTCCGTTCTAGGCATCGGAGCTATGATGGGATATGTGTAGCCATCGCCATCAACCTCGTCTTCTCTGCTTCGGCCATTGCACGTCGTCGTCGTCGATCTACACCACTGCGACCTCACCGGCCTCCTCGAGCACGCCATCGGACCCATAGTGAGCCTCTCCGCCGATTCCCCCCTTCCCGTCCTCGATCTATCCCCGTAGACGTCGTAGGCCGCTGTCGTCGACTTCGCGCATATGTTGTCTGTGCCCTGCGGAACTCCCTGGCCGTGCCCCCTGCCCGTGGCCGTGCCCGGCCCGCGCCCTGGGTTCCCCTAGCTGCACCTTGCCCCGCGCCCAGCCCGCGCGCCGGCTGCTCCCTGCACACGCTCCCGCGCCCGCGTGCCTCCTGTAGGAACTGCTGCTGCGTTCTGCTGCTCCTCATCGCTTGTTACGCACGCGCCTACTGCTCATGACGCCACTACTGCTGCTCCCTGCTCCTAATCCCTGTCGCTGCTGCTCCTAATCAATATCGCTGTTGCTCTTGGCTACTGCTTGCTGCTGCCGCCGTAGGCCATGGCCGTTGTGCACTCCCGTGCATGCGTGCCTAGCATGTTCGGCCAACATGCTAGTGCCCAGCATGGCCGGCCCAGTTAGATTAGTTAGGTTAATTAAATTACTTGATTAGTATAATGTGAAGATGACATGTGGGTCCCTTTCAATTAGATTAGTTTTATTTATTTGTTTAGGTACAACCTATGACATGTGGGCCATACCCTGCCCTTTTGACTAGTCAAAGTTGACTTGGTCAACTCAGATTAAAACAAATTAAAATAAAACCAGAAATTTTAGGAAACCATTTAAAACTTTGATAAATCTTTTAAAATAATCTGTAACTCGGATGAAAAAGTTTGGGTCCCGATAACTACCACACGTGTGGTGTATCGGGTGGTTGTGCCACACGCCTCGTGTGGCATGGACAGGAACCCGCCCGCACGACAGCGTCCAGGCGCACAAAGGCACAACCCACACTTCCGGTGTGTGGCAAACCTGCCCGCACGTCCGGGCCAAACGACCCCGCAGCCCGCACGACCCAGCCGTCCCGGCCTCCGATCGATCCCCAATCCCGACTGCCACCATCGTCTCCCACCTCTCGAACCCCTACCTCCATCGCCGGCCTTCTCTGGTTGTCATGGAAACCAGAGCAGATCTGTAGGGCCTTCCCACCGCAAACCACACCCCAACCCTCCCCCACCCCCCGGCCCCCACTCCAACCCCGCCCTCCAAAGACGACCAGCTATAAGCGGGTGAATTTCCCGATCTCCTACTGCTTCTCATCCTTCTTCTGGGCAGAAAATTGCAAATTTACCGACGAAGGTGGCGACTGGATCCATGCTATAGGGGTAAAACACTACATGGTTTTGTGTGTCTTCGCAGTTGCCAAGCAGAATACACTAGATCTGCCATGTACTACGCTAGAGATAAGCTTAAGTTCTCAGTTCGCTTGATGCAAGTAGTTGGTAATGAATGGATGCGTAGGAATCCCTAAAAAAGGGAGAGAAATGAGAAATTCAGAATAAATGGTGTGGGAAAATTAATTGCCACTTGTGTCTAACGTCAGTTGCCACCTATCGTTGTCGTTAACTGCCACCATGTTAACCTGTTGTTTGCCATCCTATTGTAGTGGTTGTTGCCATCGAATCGAACGAATAGCTAGCAACCAGATTTTAGAAAAGAGAGTGGATGTGCATGTCCTACTTGCCATAATATGTTGGTTGCCTATGCATGAAAATGTGATAACACTAACGTGTTATCTTCTACGTGCAAGCAGCAGAAGAATACATTTTTTCTGGATTGTTGATACGTTCTTGTTCATGCAGTGATTGAGAACACATTGGCAGAAACGAGACGCAGAAAGAATGAATCATGAAGATGGCGCTGATCCTTGGGGTTCTCAAAGGCCAGAAATGCCCCCTTGGGATGCAACAGAGTATAGTCAACTCATTTCTGCAGGGCTGTTGCTGCTACTACTAGAACAGTACGCAGGCATTGGTATGATGCATGATAACAAAGAAAAGAACATTTTCCATGTTCGCAACGATGAAGATGACATTCTACTTATGTCCTATACTGTCATTTTTCGCAAGTTCTTATGACCAAAACACACTCAGGGGGGCACCATGGCAAGTTCAGTCACAGGGCGCTAACACTGACAAATGTACGGGCAGCCAACTTCAACTAGCTAATGTGGCAAATCAAGGTAACGCATACGAAAAAGAAACAAACTGGTGTGGACATGAAAAATAAACTTGCAAAGGATGGCAAAAGACTCACGAGTTATGTTGGGAAAAAATGCAGAACCTTCATGCAGCATGTGGCATTAGGCGGCACTCATGTACCTGCCATCAACGTCATACACAGGTGAGTCCATAAAAAGTGAAGTTGCGGACGGTGAATTAGCAGAAGGTGCATAGTTGACAACTGCAGTTGCCATGACTGGACAACTACAATTGCCATGACTAAACAACTGCAGTTGCCATCCCTGGACAACTGTAGTTGCCATGACAGAACAACTGCAGTTGCCATTGCCTGGACAACTACAATTGCCATGCCTGGACAACTGCAGTTGCCATGCCAGGACAACTGTAGTTGCCATGCAAGGACAAACTGCAGCTGTCATGCATTGACCAACTACTACCATGCTTACAGGTTATTACGGTGGAGCTACCCCGGCAAACGTCTCATGGCAAGCTTCATAGATTGCAGATAGAGCACGTCAATTTGGTGTTACATACCACACAAGATGGGAACATGCAGCACAACAAGGTAAGGAAATTTGAACCACAAAAGAGCATTGTATTTGTTTTTGTGGGAATAGCATATGAGGAAAAGAAGATTTGTAGCAGTGATGGTGGAAAAAATCAAACAGAAAACGCTAACAAGTGGTTGTGTGCAATGAGTGATATATTGTCTTCGGGATTTGCCAATTGCTAAAAGCATGTGTGCAGCACTAATGGTTGATCGCATTTGCCTAGTGAGCTCAAGCCTAGAATACAAAGTTTTGATGCTAGAACACACTGGTTGCCGTGTATTGGCAGCAATATTTGCCATGTATGTAGGACTGCAGCTGCCATGCATATAGAATCCAAGTTCTTGTACTGAAAGGAGCTGGTTGCCATGCATTGGCAACAGTACTTGCCATGTTTGTTGGACTGTAGCTGCCATGACTGGACAACTACAGTTTCCATGCATGTCCACATGCAGACTCATAGCTTGCTGTTTGAATGATGTCATGCCAAATCACTTGAAGTTGATGTGCTCCGTTACGATAAACATGTCATTCAAGCACAATCTTACGCTCGTACCTGTTTTTTCTATTACAGGGCCTACAACTACAGTGAACAGCGGCATGGGGACATCTACTGTGGGGAGCTCTGAGTGCACAGAAGACGCGTTCCACCAGCCAGCCAACAATCATGCCGCAAACAATGCCGAGTCAGAGTCGGAAATGGAAATCATTCTAGCAATGCTGACAAGCACCCCTTTGAACACAAGCACTAGCAACACTCAAGTAGATGAAACTGCTGCCGATACTGAAGTGAATGATGAAACTGATGATGAAGCACAAGGGGATGAAGATGGTGGGCAATCAGAGATCGTGGTACCTCAGCCACCATACGTTGGGCAGAGATTTGAATCGTTCGCAGAAGCAAAGGAATTCTACCAGACATATGCAACGTTACATGGGTTTGCGATCAACACCGAATACCATAGGAAGATTAAGAAAACTAACAAGTATAGCAGAGGTGAGATGAGGTGCCACAAGGCACGAAGGAATAAGAGGGGGAAAGGTGTTGCACATGTCGTTCCGGAACGAAAGAGAGGTATCATTCTCAAGACAGAATGCCCTGCCGGTGTAAGCTAAACGTAGATGGAGCACAGTGGGTGGTCACTAAATATTTTGACGAGCACAACCACAAACTCATAAATAAGTTTGACCTGGTAAAATTTCTGACCGCCCATAGAGGATTCACACCCTCGAGAAGAAATTCATAAAGCTGCTACATGATTGTAACGTCGGTCCATCAAGAATGGTCCAGATACTATCACTCATCCACAGCAAAAAAGAGACTCTGAGTAGCATGCCCTACATACCAGCTGACGTCACAAACCTAAAGGCAAAGTACCATAGAGAGAGCAAGTTGGCTGACATAGAGGCCACAATGGCCTACTTCGATGAGAAAGCGAAGGAAGATCTAGATTTCTTCTACATGATAAGGTTGGACGATGAGGACCGTGTCAGGAACATATATTGGGTGGATGGTGCTGCAAGAAGAGCCTACAAACATTTCCGAGATTGCATTTCATTCGACGCGACAGATCTCACTAATATGTACAAGATGCCATGCGCTCCATTCATAGGAATAAATAACCACAATCAGTCGTTGTAGTTCGGATGCGGGCTCGTTCGGAACGAAGACATGGATGGGTACATTTGGCTGTTCAAGACCTTCTTGGAGTGCATGGATGGACTTGCTCCGATGAACATAATAATAGACCAGGATTTTAGCATGCGTGCATGCATAGAGGAGGTCTTTCCGTTGGCAGTGCACAGGCACTGCAGGTGGCCATTATAAAGAAGGCTGAGGAGACACTAGGACCGTTCTTTGCTGACCGTCCAGAGCTGCACAAGGCATTCGAGCTGTGCGTGGACCACAGCTTGACGGTGGAGGAGTTTGAAAAGAGCTGGATGGCCATGATTGAAACATATCAAGTCCAAGACAACGAGACTCTTGCTAGCCTGTGGGAGAAGCGAATGTACTGGGTGTCGGCCTACTTCATGCAGTGCTTCTTCCCGTTTCTGCAGACTACGCAGCGCAGCGAGGGGTTCAATGCTGTTTTGAAGCGGTACGTGAGCCCTGGCAACTCATTGCTACAGTTTGCCAAGCAGTACACAGCTTTTCAACAAAAAATACTGGGATCTGAGCTACAGCAAGAAGCGAACACCGCGCTAAAGCAACCAAAATTGCTAACGTATTTACCGATGGAGAGGCAAATGAGCAAGATATACACCAACAAGATCTTTAACAAGTAAGTCAGTTGCTTTGCAATCTTATTTGCACAAGCATGAAGGTAGTAGGTGCCATATAGAATGAAATGCAGTTGCCATGATATGTGGATGCCATGTTTAATGAATTACTGTTTGCCATGTTTACTCAACTACAGTTGCCATGTTTAATGAAATACTGTTTGCCATGCTTACTCAGCTGCAGTTGCCATGTTCAATGAAATGCACTTGCCATGTTTAATGCATTGTACTTCCATTGGGCATGTTGGTATGCAAATGCCAATGCCAATTGAAAATGTTATGTAGTTGCCATGTTTACTGAACTGCATTTGCCATGTTTACTGAAATGCAATTGCCATGTTTACTGAAATGCAATTGCCATGTTTACTCAACTGCAGTTGCCATGTTTAATAAATGCAGTTGCCATGTTTTATGCACTGTGCTTCCATTCGGAATGTTGGTATGGAAATGACAATGGCCATTTGAAAATGTACTACAGTTGCCATGTCTAATGTACTACACTTGCCATGTCTAATGTACTACAGTTGCCATGTCTAATGTACTACAGTTGCCATGTCTAATGTACTACAGTTGCCATGTGAAATGTACTACAGTTTCCATGTGTAATGTACTCTATTTTTCATGTTCAAATGAAATGTACTTCTATTGGCCACGACAACATAAGGTGCTACAAAAAACAGCACACTATAGTTTAACAAAAAACACACAAAACTTGCAGATTCCAAGAAGAAATAAAGCGTGCCAGCATGTTCACGGCTTTCCAGGTGGACGAACATACGTTCAAGGTGTGTTCTATTTTGGGCATGTCAGATTCAAAACCTGAAGACCCAGACAAAGGAAGGAACTACTTCGTGAAAGCCTCGATAGGCCAAGGCGAATACTACTGCCAATGCTGCAAGTTTGAATGGAACGGCATTGTGTGTTGTCACATACTAAAAGTAATGGACATGAACGTGGTGACATGGATGCCCCGCCATTTCATAAGGCGGCAATGGACTTGGGACGCTGATGACGCGTTGGCGCCACAGACAACAAATGCAGTTCTGGCTGTGCATGACGAGAGACCGGAGTCAACCATGGAAGCCATGAGGCATGTTGTGTTGACAAAGAAGTATGCTGAGCTAATTGATGAAGCGTGCAAGAGTGATGAGACAGCGAGAGTCACAGAAAAACACAGGAAGGCCCTGAAAAGAGAGCTTGATGAGATCAAGAAGAGGAAAGCTGAGGAAGCCTTACACAGGTTCCCCCGCACATCAAGTGTGCCTTTGTCCACGAGGCCATCATCTGAAAACTCGAAGATAGGATCTGGAACAGCAAGCACACAAACCCAGGCCAGGAACCTGCCCCGTTCCATCACAAAGGGGCGTCCAAAAGAGATAAGATACAAATTGGGATTGGAGATTCAAGCAAAACACAAGAAAACAAAGAAAGGGACGGGCAATCTGTAATCAACATTGGGGCACTGTGACATGGTCCTTGGTGACATTTTATTTTGTAATCTAGATGTTCTAAAAAAATAAAAATGGGAGAATGACTCTTGAGGGGCATCAGAAGTTGAAGGAAAATGCATTGAATGGATAACTGCAGTTGCCATGTTATGTGTACTTAATCTGCCATGTTATGTGTATTTAATCTGCCATGATATTTTATACTAAATATCCCATGATATTTTATACTGGATCTACCATGGTAAGTATACTAGATCTGCCATGTTAATTATACTGGATCTGCCATGTTAAGTATACTGGATCTGCCATGTTGTTTATGCTGAATCTGCCGTGTTGTTTGTACTAAATCTGCCATGTTAGCTATACTGAAATATGCCATGTTATTTGTAATGACTCTGCATCGCGTATATTTTTGTGTTAATTTGACGCAGTTTAGTCACACATAGTGTGTTGTGTGCAATCTATGGGAAACAAGTTGAAAAAGCGTAACGTGCATCAACCACAGAAAAGGTTACGACTACATGATCAAACTACTATGCTAGCCGATGCAGTTAGCGATGAAAAAGAAGAAGCAAACAACCAAATGAAAAATGACGATAACTTTTACTAAACATGTCTGATGAACTACATTTGCCATGTTTTAAAACATCGTAGACGCATTTGAAACAGCAAACTGGTGTTGCAAACGATGAAACCAAAATAATAATGATAAACATAAAACATATCTGCTATCACGACTAAATAGGTTCACACCCACACATATATTACAGAAAATATTCAAATTCCGCTCACACACCACCACTACATACTAGGCTACGCGGGGTTGCAGTCATAACATAGCATACGGACATAGTTTTGAGAAGAACAAAGGTAGTACCTTACATTCCTCAGCAACAGAATGTAAGGTAGGCGTTCGGTATGGAGCGCCACATGATCACTTGTACTTCTTGATGACTTTCTTGACAGCTTCCTCTACGAACTCACATGCTCCAGACCGCTTGTTGAAATCTTCATTCGTCAACCAGTTCCATGTGTAAATTTTCCGGAGCTCAACGACCGTTGCAGCTATGATGACGGGAACCGGTCTACCTTCCCACTTTGCAAGGTATTGCAACGTGTGAAAGCCACAGTCCGTCCTGCACAAGAAAAGAATCGGGTGAACTCGCAAAAAGGACAGAGATAGCAATGATAAACTTCAATTCAGATGTAACAAAAAGAGGGGTGGGATTGGTGTAAAGGGCACATGAAGAAAGAGATAGGAAATTACGTGTTCCCTTGCTTCGTAGTCGCCACATACTCAATTGGAAAATGTCTGATCTGGACCTTTGAGTTTTCGTAGTGACGGTTCCATGTCTCTTTGAGGTTGTTGATGAAGAATTCAGCATGCGTAGTAAGGTCTGCATCAGCTGCCGAACGCATTGAATCAAGAACCTCAAAGCGTTGGTTCTTCAGGTCAAGGCAGATCGCATAGTGGTGACCACACTTGTCGTGTGGGTCATGTGGTGTAAGCTCCTGGAACATGGGGAACAGGACCTGCAAGTAAAATGAAGGAAATGAGAAGTAGAGTTCACATGAAGAACATCAAGGGGACAAAAAAGTATAATCACGTAGAATGTTTAGTTATAGTGGGTAGTTAAAAAGAAAGTTGTCGTCCATGTATGAACAAAGTTGCCCTGTATTTTACTTTGAAGTTGCCACATGTTTGCACGGGGATGCAAATCAAAAAGTCAGCTTACATGGCAGTTGTTGCCACATGAAACATCTGCCACATAAACAAAGTGTACCTACTGGCAAAAAACATACCATGGGGGACAAAGTGCAAACAGGGAAGGAGTACTCACACATTTCTTCACTTTGAGCTTGAATTCACCATGCGCAGCAAAATTCTTCCTCAGGATTTTGTGGTGGAAGTCACCATCCCATATTTTGCAGGTCACACTGTAATGCATGATTGTTTTGTTGGGAGACATATCCATATGCTTGTTAATGTAGTCAATCCCACATGCAACTACATTCGTCGACATTTTACCGAGTGGCCTCACGGACTCGGCAAGATCACCTAGGTTGACGTACGTCGCTTTGCATTGAATGACCTTGGTTCTGTCCAAACATGAGCTGTATGAAAATGATATAACATGAAAGAATCATGTCTACTAAGTAAAAAAAGAAGAACTAAAACGTAAGCGGATCATATATAGAAAGTACAAAAAAGATGAATGGTAAAAAAGAGCAAAGCAAAATGAGAGATTATGTGGTGTGGTCATTTACGCTTTCAGCTCCTTCATGTGCTTGCTGTTGTCCCTCGCATTTCCAAATCGCTTGACAATATCGTACAGTTGGTTCTGCTCCTTTGTGGCCTTTACTTCGGGCTCGTAGTCTTCCATGGGAGGTGAGTGAACTACCCTCTGCTGCCTCACAGAACCAGGGGTGGCACTCCTAATGGTATCCTCAGATACCGTATCTGCGGGCACGTTGGAACTTGATTGCCCCTGACCTCGTGAGGACCTCCTCTGTAATGCTGCCTCCTCAATCCTGCGGTAAACTTCATCAAGTGACGGAGAAATCTCCTCAGGGGTGCCTGCAATGATCAAAATGTGGGTTCGGATACCTGGAAAACAAAACAAATGTAGTGCAAAGAGAAAAGGTGCATGATATGAAATGTAGGTACAAAAAGTGGGGAGTTGCCATGTGGAGGCAAATCCAGTTGCCAGGTGTATTGCACTGTAATTGCCATGTGAAAGCAACTGCAGTTGCCATGTTGTGTCAACTCCAGTTGCCATGTGGTTGCCGGATGAGAAATGCAGCATGGAAACAAAAATGCAGGTGACATGCTGCAGCAAATCCAATTGCAATGTATAGAGCATTGTAGTTGCCATGTGAGAACAAATACAGTTGCCATGTTTTATCAACTTCAGTTGCCATGTGGTTGCCCGAATGGAAAATACAGCATGGCAACAAAAATGTAGGTAAGATGGTGCAGCAAATCCGGTTGCCATGTCATCACATAGCAGTTGCCATCACAGGTGAGAACCCAAAAAACCAAAAAATTGCTTGGGATAAAAGTCAGACTACACAGGTGTATACAAGAAAAAGATAAACGTAGAAGAAATGTACCTTGGACGATCGGCTCAACGAACTTGACAGCCTTCCTGCCCTTGACCATTGGTTGCGCCATCATTGCGGGCATGCCTCCCGGGAAAGCAAAGGCAACTGGCATAGGATCTTGAACCACTGGTTGATCTTGACTGATGCCAAGGCTAAAGCTCGGTGGGGTGAAGGCCATTGGGTGCCTCTCATGCCTACTGGCCGGACCGCGAACAACTTGCGGGGCAGAATCCAACGGTGAAAGATCAACAAACATATCTGAATCAGCCGCTGCAGAATCATCAGGCTTATTTGTAGGGCGGGGCGTGTTGTCAGCGGTATCAGCCGCAGCTTTCTTGACAATCTTCTTGTTTGGGCTGTAGGGGACACCAACATTGACTGGGATCTTGGAAGTGCGTAGATTTAAGTTGGGGATTTCCACTGTGGGCAAAGGCGCAGTCTGCTCCGGACGTTCACCTCCATCACTCATGCCCGGCTTGACACCTGCATCAGTTGTACTCCGGTCTTCCGGTTTCTCCATAACATTGCTTTTGGCAGGTGGCGGGAACAGTGTGGACGCATGAACATAACCAGACTCATCTCTGTTGCTCCTAGCTATAGCTGGTGCGTTGGGTATGTCTGTTGATTGCTTGCGGGGGCTACGACGCCTAGGTGGAAGACCAGCATGCGAAACAGTCGCCTTAGCAATATCTGCATTGCCAGGAGCTAGAGCTGTTGTGCCAAGACTCTCACCTGTAGATGGCATATCATTATGAACTGCCGCCTCAGCCACTTCTGTCGTGGACACAGGAGTGCCACCACGCATGCGCTTGGAGTCAGTGTCAGATGAGCGGGAATCTTCCTTGCTTAGGTTGGTCTCGGGATCATCCACTTCAATGCTTGCTGATGGGGTGGCATGGCTCACAGCAGCATCCTTCATTGCCAGAAGAGTGGGCAATATTTTAGCTGTCCTGGCAGATACCGACTCGTCACTCCCTGATGTACGGATGCCTATTGTTCTAGCCTACACATCTGCAACCGGCGGAGATGGTCGGCCACTTGCGTCAGAGTTTGTGGGAATAGTTGACGGTGCAGCAGCAGTTTTGTTGACTGGCGCCTCATGAACATCTGAGTTGCCACCTGTTGACAACTTTGAATGAAGGCGTTCGAGTAGGTCCCTAATGATATGCTTGGTCGTGCATGTAGTAGTCTTCTTCACCCTGCAAAAAAGAAAGCACATGAAAAAGGTATTAAGAAATGAACAAAAAATATTTGCCATCGTAGAAATCTAAGAAAAAAATGAAAAGTAGGTGGAAAAAGCTGGTAGTTGCCATGTAGGTGGAATAAGAGTTGCCATGTGGCATAGTTAGCAGTTTCCATTCAAATCCAGCAAGAGTTGCCATGCTAGCCAACTTGAAGAATGATAAAAATGTCTGATCTGCCAGGAATGCAATTTCAAAACTAGGTATGTGGTGAGCACACAAGCCAATGCAAAGATGGAAGTTGCCATACATGTACAAAAATAGATGCCATTTGGCCTAGATAGTAGTTGCCATGCAAAAACAAGCAGGAGTTGCCATGCAGTCAAAAAGGAATGAGATCATTTGAAAAACAGCAGTTGCCATGTGGGACTGATGGCAGAAGCCCATGTGGCAAGCTGAACAGATGCATTGAAAAGTCAAAAATATAGCACTATGGCAATGAAAGAACATGGAAAACCTACTTCTTGACTGGCTTTCTCATGTCTGCCAACACGACAGGATCCCTGGTGTTGGACGTCGTCATACGAGGAGATGACCTGGTGGAAGGGGTGTCACCAGCAATGGGGGCACCTTTGTTCAACCGAGCAGAAACACGGTTTGGCATTGGTGTCTGTTTCTTCGTAACTGCTCGTCCACCAGCTGTCGCCTCACTGCACGTATAAGATGGAGGCAAAAAAAGGTGGCAATTGTCAGACAGCAAACTCATTGCCGCGCTTAGCAAAACAAATGCAAAAAGGGGTCAGTCTATTCAAAAAATATAGGCAAAACAAAACACTAAAATAAAAGTCGAACCTCCTCCTAGCAGCTACGGGATCGGTCCTAGACCTCTTGCCAGGAGAACCCTGCCCAACATCCTCTGGAGCCCTCCCCCTCTTTGAGGGAAACACCCCCTCGCCTCTCGCAGCCGTATGTTCTTTGACTTTCTCCGGTGGGGGGACATCTGGTGCATCCTTGCCCTTCTTACCACCTGCACGAACTTCAACATGTTCATCATCATTGGTGTCGTGTTGCACGTTCTCCATGTCATCGTCATCATCCTTGTTGAGACCAACGTCTCCATCTAGTTCATCTTGTGTGTCAGCAAGCTCTTGGGAACTGTTGTAGTCGTACCGGCCACGGCAACCAGTTGGCCGATGTGTCCGTTCTGGGACAAATGTAGTGAACTGCCTCGCAACCGCGTCGCTGTCAGAGCCGTTAAGGGACGTCCAACCCTCAACCAACTTCCCGAGCAAGCTGGTCATTCCGGATGCAAACTGCCCAATTAGATGCTTAACAGGTGCCCTCGCCTGTGCACGAAACAAGAAGCAGCAATAACCAACCATATTACAGTCACTTGCATGAGATCAAAAATAATCCAAGGCAACCATATATATATATATATATATATATATATATATATATATATATATATCTTTGATTACCTCAGTAGGGCAAGACGGAGCTGAGTGCACGTCCATCCACTTTCCAAAGTTTTGAGGGGCCCCCAAACACGTTGTAGTCTATAGCATGCTTGGCCATCAGCTGGAAATAACCAAAAAAATAGCTAGGATGTAAGAGAGAGAATGATGAACACTGACTAATAGTTCATGTATTGCAAAATACAACAAAAAAAGAAGACGAGAGTATAAGTTTCAGCATGGATGACAGAGTTGCCATGTGGAGTGAGACATGGATACCATGCGCAGACAGCCATGGCTAACAAAGGTAGTCATCTCTTGTTAACCACAAACGGTTGCCACATGACGAATTTTTCATATGTTATGCCGCAAAAAATTTGTAAGAATGTCGTGTAGAGAAAGAAACCAGAACTAACCTGCAGTTTTCCATATTTGGTATCAGTTACCCTGTCTGCTGCAAGCACAGCCTTGACAGCGTCGTAAGTCCACGCAGAAACAACAAACTTGTGTGTAGGCGGTGGGCCTCCTGTCCCAGTGAAATCCACGGTGGACAGATCAAGGCCGTCGACGTACATGAGCTGATGTACAACAATTTTAAAAAGAAAGAAATATCAGTTGCCATCATGGTATTTTGCAAAAAACAGGCTAATGTATGTTCCTACAATCATCAAGTTGAAGTGCATGAAAAGAGAAAAGAAGAAGCTGCCATCTGTCTGTGCTAGTTGCCATCTGTATGTGCTAGTTGCCATCTGTATGTGCTAGTTGCCATCATAGTATGATGGCAGTTGCCATATTTTCATGATGGCAGTTGCCATATATTCATGATGGCAGTTGACATATTGTCATGATGGCAGTTGCCATCTTGTTATGATCAAGTTGCCATGCATGAATAAAGGTGTTAAAAGAGTGTTCACAGAAAGGACTGGTAAAAAAATACCATTAAATGCAGTCGACAACCCTTTTGGTACATTTTGCTTGAGAATGCATCATGCAGGAAGTCGGCAATGAACTTACATCAATTCATGTTCTTCACATCTTTCAGTTTCGCCTGCACCACACAATTTTTAGGACAACAAGTTGCCGCATCAGAAATCAAATGGAAACATATCAAAAAAACTGTCAGTGACTAGCTTGCACGTGACATCGGAGCCAAAAGATTGAAGGAAAATAATGGAGTAAAGATAGATCATTCACCAGGATGGGGAAGCATTTGTTGATTGGGCGAAGAGAAGTGGTCGGCATGAAAACAGCTGAGATGAGGTACATGAGTAGTTTCATCTTAAAAACCTTGCCATGGGTTGTCATGGCCTGCAGCGAATCTGCTAGGAAAGACGTGTTCGGCATGGATTCCAACCCAGGAAACAAACGGGGTAACAATGTTTCCTCGATCTTATTATTGGCCTCATACGGGACTTTGATTTCTCTACGGGGCACACCAAAAGCACAGAACACGGATTCCTTGTTCAATGGCAGTCTTCCACGTCCCGGTATCATAAATTCCCTGGAGGCGGGGTTATAAATCTCACCAAGCCAGTCACATATAGGGTTGACTAGATTCGTGCACCGGACATCCATCAGAGCTTGCATACCCATCTTAGGAGCAGCTCCCTTCTGATCGTCGATAAATCTATCAGTCAATGAAGTCAGTCATTCCTACGAGGCCCTGTTGCGAGTACGTTTCTTCTTCTGCAAAAATAGAAAAATGATCATTTGTTGCCATGTTTTCACTGTCATGAAATTGTAGTTCGTAACAGACGACTGCAAGCTCGAGGTGGCAACCAATAACATATGCAGCAGGAGGAGGGTGTGTGGACAGTTACCTCGTCGCCGTCTTTTCTCCGTTCAGTTGCCCGATTCTGCTGTGGTGGATCCATGAAATCATCATCATCGTTTTGATGATCACCGCGAGCCATTCTGCTGAGGTAAGAACAAACCAAATTGTCAGGGTGGAAATGAAATGTAGGAAGTAAGCAGTTGCCACCTAACAAAATGTACTTGCCGCATGGGCTCGATTGAAAATGGCAACTAGTGAATGCAAATATCACATGAACACACACGAACCCCCCTATGATTGTCGAAAACATAAATGTGGCAATTAAGCACATTGGTTTCATTTGAAAAAAAATGTACAGATCATAATGCACTTAAGAACAAAATGTTGAAGTTGCTATGTTAGCACAAGATATTATGAAAGAAAGCCACAAATCTCCCACTGCACAAACATAAAATGTGGCAGCTCACACCTTGTCCTCATACAAAAATGACTTGCCATGTGTTCAATGGCCAAATGTGCTAGGTTGAAATTGCCATGTTAAATGCAAAACAAAATTCAAAAAAGCGATGAAAAACATCTACTGAACAACCCGAAATTGCAACGCACACACTGACCTCATATCAAAAATGAGTTGCCATTTAGTACGGACAAATATGTTCAGATATCACAAGTCAGCATGGCAAAACACGAAACTGGGTCTGCCGTACAATGAAATTACCACATTATCCTGCCTATAACATGGCAACAAACATGTTGTGTTTAGACAAATACTTGCCACATGGAAAGCATATATATGGCATCTGACACAGTTGATGTGCAAATTAGTTGCCATCCAGTGCACATAGTTGCTGAAACTGACAAGACTACCTAGTTACTATATTTTGCCATGCCACACTATCCTGTCAGTTGCCACGAATCAGCGTGGCAAAGCACAAAAATTTGGGTATGTAGTACAGCCAATTTGCCACATTATCCTGCCTACAACATGGCAACAGCCATAGTGTGTTCACATAAATACTTGCTACATGGAAAACATATATGTGGAAACTGACACAGTTGATGTGGAGATTAGTTGCCATCAAGTGCAAATGGTTGTTGAAACTGCAATGACTACCTATTTACTACACCTTGTCGTGCCTACAGTGTGGCAACAGCCACAGCCTGTGTGTGAAATTAGTTGCCACATGGAAAGCATATTTGTGGCAACTATCACAGTCAATCAGGAAATTAGTTGCCACATGGAAAGCATATTTGTGGCAACTATCACAGTCAATCAGTTGTCATACAGTCATGATAGTTACTCAAACTACCATGTTTGCCTTCATACTGCGCTTTGAAAAACAACTACCTAGATCTAGGGTTCAATGACAACTATCATGACTTAAAATTCATCGCCAAAATTCTCCCTGAACTGATCGCAAATAGCAATTCGAAGCAATGCACAACTATCAGACAGAAAAAAGAACGGCCCAATCCCAAGGCACAACCAGTATGTGGCTCCGGACAGGCCGAACCACACCGGCATGACCGCCACCGCGGCGGCGACGAAACTGCCTAGTGCCACCGAAAATGGCAAGCACAGGACTCCGTCGCCGGTGCATCGCGAACCCGCCTGAATCTTTATGAATCTTGAGCGAAGCATCAAACACGAAGGGCAGGGGAGAAAATGCAGGCAAGGATTTTCAGAGTTGGAGGGAGCATTACCTTCAATTTGTAGGCGCCGGCGAAGCCGCTCCGGTCTGGTGAGCACCACTGACGGTCGCGAATGTCATCGTCTCTTCCGCCTCCGCCGTCGCCTTCTTCCCTCGTCTTCTCCTCAAATCGACTGAAATGCGAAGTGGGTTGTGCGAGTAACTGTGGGGAGGAGTAAATGGAACAGTGAGGGGGAGGGGGCGAAGTGCGCGACGTGTTTGGCGTCAACCATGGTTGGCGCATGGCGTGCGGGTGCAGAGCAGTTCCACCGCACGCCCCCGAGTGGCAACCACTGACCGCGGGGTGGGGGGCAACCGGCGTGTGGGTGAACTATGTCACACACCACACACGCGCTTGTCCTACCTGGCACAGAAAATCGGCCAGAACGTGCCTAGATTCGTACATATACTGCTGGACGGCGATGGATGCGTGTGGTTGAGATGGCTAACGCCCACACATGTGGGCGTTAACATTTCCGAAAAGTTTTATATATGAAAGTTGCTCAGAACATCGAGACAAACCCGAATACGTTGTCCGTTCTTCCACCACATGTCCCTATCATAGCAAACGTCGAACCTTTCCCCTCCGGTTCATCTGTCTGTTAGACATCCGGAACCGAGAAAACTTCCCCGGATGTTTTCGCCCTTCGCCAGTATCGCCTAGCACTGCGTTAGAACACCTCTACTATTGTTTCTTGTCTTTTCGTGCTTAGTTTTGTGCTTGTTTGCATGTATTTATTGTTTCTTCCCCCTCTTTTCTTCGGTAGACCCCGAGATCGATGTTGATGTCCCTGTGATCGACTACGTCACCGACGACACTTCTTCCATTTCAGCGGAGCTTCCAGGCAAGTCCCCCCCTTTGATCATTCTGATATCGCCCATTCTATTCTCTCATGCTTGCATTAGATTTTGCTACTGTATTTGATTGCTCCTATTCTGATGCATAGCCTGTTTTGTACCTGCTATTGTACCTTACCTGCTTATCCTAAACTGCTTAGTATAGGTTGGCTAGTGATCCATCAGTGACCCCCACCTTTCCTTGTTGCCCCTGCTTCATCATTGACGACTCGATCAACGTGATCGAAGACCAGAGCCCGACACCTCACATCACATCACACCCCTTTTTGTTGCTCGACTCTGCAGAGTTACCATCGAGTGTCGAGGGTGGAACCTCATACATCACTCCTGATGAGATCTCTGTAGTGTAGCTATTCGGTCATGGTCAACGAGGGTGGTTCCTCCTTCACCATTCCCGATACGTCTCTGTCATGTAACACGTCAAGTGTCAACCTCGAGGGTGGTTCCTCTTACGTTCACCTTGATGATTACATTGAGTGGAATCCACCGGGGGTGATTCCTCGGGTTTTCCCCTTGATGTTTGGACACACAGTTACCTTGACTTTACTTGAGACCTTTGGGAAAGTCGGGCGGGCCCGGAAAGCACCCGCAAGATTATGACGTGACATGGCCGGGCATTCTAGGCCCTTGTCGTAAGTCCACGAGACGGGGCGACGGGGTCACTTCGATCGTTAGTCTCTGCTCGTCTCCACAAGCTAATAATACACTATGGTTTGGGTATTTGTTCTGAGTTGGCCTTTGGCCTTTACGCACCAACCACCACGTGAGAATAGTTATGGGCCTCGACGTCGCGGTATCAGCCGAAGCTTTGTCACACGTCCAGTTTAGCAGTGCGGCATGGCTGGGACGGCACCATCTTGTTATAACATCCCAAATTTTCAATTTGGAATTTTATATATTAGATCATCATTGCATATCATATTTTATTGCATTTTGGCTTGATCCTAGAAATTCTACGCAACTCAAGGTCCCACGGAGAGAGTTGGGGATTTCGTTATTTTCATCTTTGAGTTTTCTCAAATTTTGAAAAGAGGAACAATTAGTTTTGATTATTTTTCTTCCTAATAATTCATAAAAAAATTATGAGAGGAGATAAAATGACTTCTCCAAAATAAATGAAATATTAGAGAAAAAAAATTAAAATCAATTAAATATTTTATTTGGATTTTATTGCAATTTTAGTTGAATTAGAAAAATTGCACGTTTTCAATTGCATTTTTAGGCCAAGAAAATGTTCATCTTGTTCTAAATATTTTATTTAGACGGTGAAACATTGTTTTGGCATTTTTAGATTTTTTTCATTTCTCGAGGATTTATTTTCGGCAGAATCTTATAAAAGAACTCTTCGTGCGCCCGACTAGGCCGAAGGCCCAGCCGAGCCGGGCCAAGCCCGCGCCGCCACCGCCTCCCCGCGGGAGGGAGTCCTCCCCGCCGCCGACGCCGAGTCTGGCCGGGGCACGCCTCCCAAGGCCGACCTGACCCGGCGCCCCCTCCTCCAAGCCAGCGCCCCCCCCCCCTTTATATACGCCGCCCTCCCCGCCACGCCTCGACCCACCCCGCCACCGCAGCCACAGCAGCACACCGCTGTCACCGCCGCCGCCGCACTTCCCCACCGCCGCCGCACCACCCCGCCTCGCCTCACCGGAGCCGCCGCCCCTCAACCGGAGCCACCGCCGATCCGATCCGATCTGCCGCCGTTTTTTTTGGTTTAGGTAAAAACCGACCGGTTTTTATTTAAACCCTAGTTTTGTTTTTTTATTCGATCGGTTTTATTTTTTTCCGGTTTAGTTATTTAGCGAATGCACGTTTGTACGTTCGTTCGTTAGCCTATTCACCCGTTAGCCACAGGCAGCGAACGTTCGTTCGTTAGCCTGTTCGTCAGTTTTTCTTTTTCCAGGGTTTTTCTGCGATTATTTTCGATCGCGATTTCTGCCCTGATTTTCGTTTTAATTTATCTTTTCGCTTGTTTATCGGAATCAGGCGATTCAAGCGCCTAGAGTTTCGTCTCAAAACCCTCTTTCTGTTTAACAAATTTAAACAAGTTTTTGCTACTGTAAAATTTGACTTAAGTCCAGATTAGTAAATGAAGCTTGTTTCTTTCGCAGTTTGAGTTTCGTTGTTTCGTTTGATTTTATTCTTTTTGCAAACCAGAGTTCTTAAGTTGAAATTTCTGGTTAGATCTCTTACTTGAGTTTTACCCGTGCTTCTAGTTCAGTGCTTATTGTATGCTTGTTTGTTTGTGATAGAGTACCCGTAGTGCAAGCGTGCTACTACGAGTCTCTAGGTTTCATGGATCATCAGGAAGGCAAGTAACACTTTGATCATATCTCTTTACTACCCAGTTTTATTGCATTAGATCAATCCTCAAACAATTTCATGGTTATGATTTGATTAATATGTGGGTTTTGGGAAGTAGATGAGGTACTACCTATTGTCCTGTTTATTATCAAACCTTTGGGAGTTACTTCTACGTTGCTTATACTGCTATGCTATGCTCGTAGACGTGGTTTGGTTTGAGTGTATCCATGACAGATGTGAGTATTGTTATTTAATGGTTAACTTAAGGTGGCTACTTTAATACATATCTGGGTGGATTGAGGCACCTGGGGAACCCAGTGTTGCCTGTATTTTTGGAAATCCCGGGGTACCGTGTGATTCTTCTATGGACCGCCACCCGGGCTCAAAGGGACCATAAGATTATTCATGCTAGAAACTTCCGTGTGAAACCACAAGCTATTATGGGCTCTAGCATAGTTGAGTATGTTGCGTGACCTCTTTTAGTGGTAGGCTAGCAGATGTAGGGGATGTAGGTTGGTACTGTCTACCCAGAGTAAAGAGTTAATGCTTTTGAAAGACTGTGTCTCGGTCATCCGTTTCTCAAACAGCATGTAGTGCGAGGAATCCAACGGAGGAGATCGAGTCTTGTGGGGAAAAGTGCGCAAACCTCTACAGAGTGTACAAACTAATCATGGTTAGCCGTGTCCCCGGTTATGGACGTTTTGAGTATCTAGTTCTTGGATTGTCATGTGGATCTCATTACTCTTAATTTAATTTGATTAGGTTTAATGATGATGCTTAATTGGGATTGAGTTGGGTGAACCTTCCCAATGTTTAACAACCACCATGATAGTTAAATAAAATTTATTCCTTTGTTGTAGGGAAAAATTGGCTTTATGCAAAACTGTAACCATAGAGCTTTCCACCAGCCATATATGCATGTAGTGATAGCATTATTCTATTCATTACTCTCTATGTGTTACATTGCCAACATATTCCATGTATTAACCCGTTTCGGGCTGCAACGTTCATGCTGCAGACTTTTCAGACGACGAGTAAGGTGCCTTAGGTCGTGATCTTTCACTCAGTGATGCCATTGGAGTTGATGGACTCGCTTTATCTTCCAAGCCTTCCGATGTTATCGTAATTAGATGGCCTTAAGCCATATTTATTGTAATAAGTTCTCTTTTGAGACATTCGATGTAATAAGTGTGTGATTGCTACTCTATTATAAATCCTTCAAGTACTGTGCGTGTCAGCATTACCGATCCAGGGATGACACTGATGCACATAGATCAGGCTGTTTGAGGTCTGGTCGGTACAAGATGGTGTCAGAGCACACACTGACTGTAGGACACGACCACTAAGCTAAAACCCTAGATCACTACTCTCTTCTCATTTCTGACTCCTCTCCCTTTTCTACTCTTTAGGATGGCGGATGCAAGGAACAAGTTCGCGCAACCGGATGAAGATACACCTTTTGGATGCCACTTGGAGGAAGTTACTAAATACATGAACATCAGAGTACCAAGCTTCACCGGGACCTACATCGCCACTTTACCAAAAGAGGAGCGTTAGATGATTCGAGTTCAAGTTCCAGGAAGGACGTTCATGCCAGTCACTGAGCCCATAGAGTTTTCCTTTGATGCACCAACCTGGAGTCTAGGAAAGAGCATGGCAGCCTGCATCACCATGGGACGCATTGGAGAAGTTTACCACAAGGATCTCAAGGATACTATTTACCAGATTTGAGGGCGCTGAGACGAGCAATGGGAGATGATCAGCACCAGGAAGGATAGATCTATTGCATCTTTCATCCAGGAGTTAAACCAGCACATTCGTCGCCAGGAGAACCAGATGTGCGCAGGCATGATAGATCTGAAGAAGGCAATGACCAGGATCACGGAGGTGGAGGAAGAACTTAAGACTACGTGCGATGGATATGAGGAGGAAATTGTAACATTATTGGAGAAGAATGATGACCTGATAAAGAAGATCGGAGTGTTCATGGGAGACCCCGCGCCAGGAGGAGAAGACGATGATTCTACCTGTCCGGAGAACTACATCATCATCGACGACACCGACTCATACCCCGACGATAGCGATGATGACTATGTTGATGAAGTTGGAGCAGATATCATGGAGTCTTTGACCGATCAATTTTTCTAGTCGACCACCATAACAGTAGTAGTATTCCCCCATGTATATAGCATAGTCCGAGCACTTTTGCAACGATAGTTAGACCGTTGTATGTCCTTGTTTGAATTGATTGAAGTGATATGATTGTGTTTGTCTCATGTGCATATGGGTAGTGTTTTTCCCTCTAGACCTCATTCTATTCTATTCCCTCATCTTTTCTAAACCCTCAGATGCCTCCGAGACGCGACAATGGATTTGCTTTCCCACCGGAGCTCACTCAGTTGATCCAACAGCAGAATGCATTGATGCAGATACTAGTCCAGAATCAAAATCAGGGGAATAAGAACAACAACAACAACAATCCACCACCACCACCTGTTAATCACTTAGCTCGTTTCTTGAGACTTAATCCGCCGGTGTTCTCTAGTAGCACCGAGCCGATTGTTGCAGATGATTGGCTCCGCAAGATTTGAAGGGAGTTGACCACTGCAGAATGCACTGATGCTGAGAGAGTGCATTTTGCCGCACATCAGCTTGATGGACCCGCAACATCATGGTGGGAGAATTTCACAGCCAGTTACCCCATCGACACTGTCACATGGGACCAGTTTTAGCAGGCTTTCCGTACTGCCCATGTTTCAGCAGGAGCTATGGCCATGAAGAAGTGTGAGTTTCGCAACTTGCGCCAAGGAGGACATACAGTTGGCCAGTATGTGGATGACTTTAGTAAGTTAGCACGTTATGCCCCAGATGACGTTGCTACAGATGCAGCTAAGCAGGAGAAGTTTCTAGAAGGACTAAATGATGAGCTGAGCATGCAGTTGATGGTGGCAACCTTCAACAACTACCAGGAGTTGGTAGATAGAGCTCTCATGATTGAAGGGAAGTAGCAGCAGATTGATAACCGTAAGAGGAAGTATGGACAAGGGAAGTACAATTTTGGAGCTCAGCAGAGGCCCCGTTTTACTCCGAACTTGGGAGGACCTTTTCAGCATAACCATGGAGGTCACAACCACAATGGAGGAAGTTTGCACAATCATAGTGGCCCCAAGAATGGGAATGGTAATGGAGGAAGCAACGGCTAGAACCGTTCCAACCCAGCAACGCCCGCCAAGAAGGATCTAAACCACATTACTTGCTACAAGTGCCAGAAGACTGGTCATTATTCCAATGAATGTCCTGAAGCTAAGAATGGAAATGGCAATGGAAGCTCTGGGAAGAAGCCTAACCCTTTCAACAGGGGACAGGTAAACCACGTTAACGTGGAGGAGGTTGAAGCGCAGCTAGATGCAGTAATAGGTAAGTTCTTGGTTAAGTCATTTACTGCAATTGTTCTTTTTGATACTGGTGCATCGCATTCATACATATCAAGGGGATTTCGATAAGTTTAACCTGCCAACCCAAGCCCTTAGGTCACCCATGTTAGTAACCTCGCTAGGAGCAGAGTATATGGCTAGTCTATGGTGTGATCGGTTACCATTAAGGATTGGTAACTATGTGTTTCCCTCAGACCTAATAGTATTGGAGTCACAAGGACTGGATGTGATATTAGGCATGGATTGGTTATCGAAGTATGGAGGGAACATTGAATGCACCAGTAAGTTGATTTTGCTCACCACCCCGGAAGGAAGAAGGATTAAGTATGTATCCCGGCATGTGCCGAAGAGGACTCAAGTGAATTCCTTATCAAGAGTTGTACAGGAGGAAGTACCAGTGGTGAAGGATTTCCCTGATGTATTTCCAGAAGAGTTGCCAGGCATGCCACCGGATAGAGACATTGAGTTTTTGATTGGGATTTTGCCAGGCACATGGCCAATATCTAAGAGACCATACAGGATGCTCGCAAAGGATTTGGAGGAAATTAAGAAGCAGATTAAGGAGTTACTGGATAAAGGCTATATTCGCCCAAGTTCGTCACCTTGGGGATCACCAATACTTCTAGTGGAGAAGAAGGATGGATCGTTGAGGATGGTTGTTGATTATCGTGGATTGAATGAAGTAACGATAAAGAATAAGCACCCACTGCCGATGATCAATGATCTGTTTGATCAGTTGCAAGGAGCTAAAGTATCTCCCAAGATTGATCTGCGATCAGGATACCACCAGTTGAAGATTCAAGAGCAGGATATACCCAAGACAACTTTTACCACAAGGTACGGGCTATATGAGTATACCATTATGTCATTTGGTCTGACTAACCCACCTGCCTATTTTATGAACATGATGAACAAGGTGTTTATGGAGTTTTTGGATAAGTTCTCATGGTGTTCACTGATGATATTCTGGTTTACTCAAAGAACGAAGAAGAGCATAAGGAGCATTTGCGTTTGGTACTTGGGAAGCTCAAAGAACATCAGTTATATGCCAAGTTCAGCAAGTGTGAGTTTTGGTTGAAGGAAGTTGGATTCCTCAGACATGTTATATCTGGAGAAGGAATAGCAGTAGACCCCACCAAGGTAGTCACTGTGACAAATTGGGAAGCACCCACGTCAGTTGGAGAGATCCGGAGTTTTCTTGGACTCGCAGGATACTACCGGAGGTTCATTGAGAATTTCTCAAAGATTGAAAAACCCATGACGGAGTTGTTGAAGAAGGACACCAAATTCAAATGGACTGAGGAATGTGAGGCCAGTTTCCAGGAGTTGAAGAAACGTTTGGTTACATCAAAAGTGTTGATTCTGCCAGATCAACACAAGGATTATGAAGTGTGGTGCGATGCTTCTCGTCGAGGACTTGGAGCAGTGCTTATGCAGGAGGGAAGAGTTGTTTCTTATGCCTCACGACAGCTTAAACCCCATGAGTCGAACTATGCTACACATGATTTGGAGTTAGCAACCGTAGTGCATGCGTTGAAGACATGGAGACATTTTCTCATCAGAAACCATTGTGAGGTGTACACGAATCACAAGAGTTTGAAGTATATCTTCATGCAGAAGGAATTGATACTCAGGCAAAGGAGATGGTTGGAGCTCATTAAGGATTATGATATGAGGTTGCATTATCATCCAGGAAAGGCTAACATAGTAGCCGATGCATTGAGCCGCAAGAGCCATGTCAACACACTCATGATCGGAGAATTACCCAAGGAGTTAGCAGAGGATCTTCGCGAGCTATGTTTGGAGATAGTTCCGAGAGGCTACGTAGCAGCATTGGAGATTCAGTCTACTTTGATGGATAAGATCAGAGAAGCTCAGAAGACGGACAAGGAGATTGCCGAGATAAAGGAAAAGATGAGCAAAGGAAAAGCTAAGGGATTTCATGAGGATGAACACGATACCTTATGGTTTGAGGACCGCGTATAGGTGCCTAATGATCCGGAGATCAGGAAGTTGATTCTGCAGGAGGCCCATGACTCGCCGTATTTGATTCACCCAGGAAATACCAAGATGTATCTGGATTTGAAGGACAATTTTTGGTGGACTGGAATGAAGAAGGATATTGCGGAGTATGTAGCAGTTTGTGATGTATGTCAGAGAGTGAAGGCAGAGCATCAGAAGCCTACAGGGTTGCTACAGCCATTGCCGATACCCGAATGGAAGTGGGATAAGCTAGGCATGGATTTTATCGCGGGATTGCCCAGGACTCGTTCCGGCTATGACTCGATATGGGTTGTAGTCAATCGTTTGACGAAGGTAGCTCATTTCATCCCAGTGAAGACCACTTACACTAGTGCTAAGTTGGCAAAGATATACATGACCATGATCATATGTCTGCATGGAGTTCCGAGGACCATTATATCAGATAGAGGAACCCAGTTTACCTCAAAGTTCTAGAATCAGTTGCACGAAACTTTGGGTACCAGGCTAGAGTTCAGTACAACCTTCCATCCACAGACAGATAGACAGACCGAGAGAGTCAATCAGATTCTGGAGTACATGCTGAGAGCTTGTGCGCTAGATTATGGATCTAGTTGGGACGGCAATTTTCCATATGCAGAGTTCTCTTACAACAACAGCTATCAAGCCAGTTTGAAGATGGCCTCTTTCGAAGCTTTGTACGGAAGGAGGTGCAGGACACCGTTGTTATGGGACGAAGTTGGAGACCGTCAATTGTTTGGACCCGATTTGATTAAAGAGTCTGAAAAGAAGGTTAAACTGATTCACGATAGACTCAAGGTAGCCCAATCCAGGAAGAAGAGCTATGCGGATTCTAAACGCAAGGAGACAGTTTACAAAGTTGGAGACAGAGTTTATCTTCGAGTGTCCCCACTTCAAGGAGTTAAGCGTTTTGGAGTTAAGGGAAAGTTAGCACCACGTTTTGTGGGACCATACAAAGTTTTCGAACGTATGGGAGAAGTTGCTTACAAGTTGGAATTGCCCGAAGGATTGTCAGGAGTTCACGATATGTTCCATGTTTCCCAGCTGAAGAAGTGACATGCAGAGATGGCTGATATTCCTCTGAGAGATACAGTGCCACTGGAAGCGATTCAGTTGGATAGCGATTTGACCTACGAGGAGAAACCAGTAAAGATTCTCGAGTTTGCCAGCCGAGTCACACACAACAAGGTTATCAAGTTCTGCAAAGTTCAGTGGAGCCACCATACCGAGGATGAAGCCACCTGGGAGCGAGAGGAAGACCTACGGAAGGACCACCCTCACCTATTTTCTAGCCAACCTAAATCTCGAGGGCAAGATTCATCTTAAGGGGGGGGGTAGGTTTGTAACATCCCAAATTTTCAATTTGGAATGTTATATATTAGATCATCATTGCATATCATATTTTATTGCATTTTGGCTTGATCCTAGAAATTCTACGCAAATCAAGGACCCACGGAGAGAGTTGGGGATTTCGTTATTTTCATATTTGAGTTTTCTCAAATTTTGGAAAGAGGATCAATTGGTTTTGATTATTTTTCTTCCTAATATTTCAAAAAAAAATTATGAGAGGAGATAAAATGACTTCTCCAAAATAAATGAAATATTAGAGGAAAAAATATTAAAATCAATTAAATATTTCATTTGGATTTTATTGCCATTTTATTTGAATTAGAAAAATTGCACGTTTTCAAAAATTGCATTTTTAGGCCAAGAAATGTTCATCTTATTCTAAATATTTTTATTTAAACGGTGAAAATTTGTTCTGACATTTTTAGATTTTTATTTATTTTTCTAGGATTTATTTTCGGCAGAATCTTATAAAAAAAACTCTTCGCGCGCTCGACTGGGCCGAAGGCCCAGCCGAGCCGAGCCAAGCCCGCGCCGCCGCCGCCTCCCCGCGGGAGGGAGTCCTCCCCGCCGCCGACGCCAAGTTCGGCCGGGGCACGCCTCCCGAGGCCGACCCCGACCCGGCGCACCCTCCTTCAAGCCAGCGCGGCCCCCCTTTATATACGCCACCCTCCCCGCCGCCTCGACCCACCCTGCCACCGCAGCCGCAGCAGCACACCGCCGCCGCCGCCATCTGCGCCGCCGCCGCCACACTTCCCTGCCGCCGCCGCACTACATCACCGTCGCCGCCACCCCGCACCACCCCGCCTCGCCTCGCCGAAGCCGCCGCCAGTTTTTTTTGGTTTAGGTAAAAACTGAGCGGTTTTTATTTAAACCCTAGTTTTGTTTTTTTATTAGACCGATTTTATTTTTTTCCGGTTTAGTTATTTAGCAAACGCCCATTCGTACGTTCGTTTTAACGAACAGAGTTCACCCGTTAGCCGCAGACAGCGAACGTTCATTCGTTAGCCTGTTCGTCAGTTTTTTTTCCAGGGTTTTTCCGCGATTATTTTCGATTGCGATTTCTGCCCTGATTTTCGTTTTAGTTTATCTTTTCGCTCGTTTATCGGAATCAGACGATTCAAGCGCCTAGAGTTTCGTCTCAAAACCCTCTTTCTGTTTAACCAACTTAAACAAGTTTTTGCTACTATAAAATTTGACTTAAGTCCAGATTAGTAATCGAAGCTTGTTTCTTTCGCAGTTTGAGTTTCGTTGTTTCGTTTGATTTGATTCTTTTTGCAAACCGGAGTTCTTAGGTTGAACTTTCTGGTTAGATCTCTTATTTGAGTTTTACCCGTGCTTCTAGTTGAGTGCTTATTGTATGCTTGTTTGTTTGCGATAGAGTACCCGGAGTGCGAAGCGTGCTACTACAAGTCTCTAGGTTTCACGGATCATCAGCAAGGCAAGTAACACTTTGATCATACCTCTTTACTACCCAGTTTTATTGCATTAGATCAATCCTCAAACAATTGCATGGTTAGGATCTGATTAATATGTGGGTTTTGGGAAGTAGATGAGGTAGTACCTATTGTCCTGTTTATTATCAAACCTTTGGGAGTTACTTCTACGTTGCTTATATTGCTATGCTATGCTTGTAGACGTGGATTGGGTGAGTGTATCCATGACAGATGTGAGTATTGTTATTTAATGGTTAACTTAAGGCGGCTACTTTAATACACATCTGGGTGGATTGAGGCACCTGGGGAACCCAGTGTTGCCTGTATTTTTGGAAATCCCGGGGTACCGTGTGATTCTTCTATGGACCGCCACCCGGGCTCAAAGGGACCATAAGATTATTCATGCTAGAAACTTCCGTGTGCAACCACAAGCTATTATGGGCTCTAGCATAGTTGAGTATGTTGCGTGACCTCTTTCAGTGGTAGGCTAGCAGATGTAGGGGATGTAGGTTGGTACTGCCTACCCAGAGTAAAGAGTTAATGCTTCTGAAAGACTGTGTCTCGGTCATCCGTTTCTCAAACACCATGTAGTGCGAAGAATCCAACAGAGGAGATCGAGTCTTGTGGGGAAAAGTGCGCAAACCTCTATAAAGTGTACAAACTAATCATGGTTAGCCGTGTCCCCGGTTATGGATGTTTTGAGTATCTAGTTCTTGGATTATCATGTGGATCTCACCACTCTTAATTTAATTTGATTGGGTTTAATGATGATGCTTAATTGGGATTGAGTTGGGTGAACCTTCTCAATATTTAACAATCACCATGATAGTTAAATAAAATTTATTCCTTTGTTGTAGGAAAAAATTGGCTTTATGCAAAACTGTAACCATAGAGCTTTCCACCAGCCATATATGCATGTAGTGATAGCATTATTCTGTTCATTAGTCTCTATGTGTTACATTGCGAGCATATTCCATGTGCTAACCCGTTTTGGGCTGCAACGTTCATGTTACAGACTTTTCAGACGACGAGTAAGGTGCCTTAGGTCGTGATCTTTCACTCAGTGATGCCGTTGGAGTTGATGGACTCGCTTTATCTTCCAAGCCTTCCGCTGTTATCGTATTTAGATGGCCTTAAGCCATATTTATTGTAATAAGTCCTCTTTTGAGACATTCGATGTAATAAGTGTGTGATTGCTACTCTGTTATAAATCCTTCAAGTACTGTGTGTGTCAGCATTACTGGTCCAGGGATGATACTGATGCACAGAGTTCAGACTGTTTGAGGTCTGGTCGCTACATCTGTAGTGGTGGAGCCTGAACCCGCCCTGTACGCAACAACCGGGAGTGCAACGGGCGATGGGCCTAGACCCCGGAGTGCTTAGGAGGTAGACCGGCGGGGACCTCTCTACTAAGCCTAGGTAGGGCTGTGACGTGTTGATCTTTCGAGGCGGGGCATTGCCCCAGAAAAGTGTGTCCGGCCAGAGTAATCAAGCGTGTTGGAAAACATGGTGCATCCCTGCATGGAAGATTATCTATTAATAGCCATGTCCACGGTAACGGACGTTCAGACTTATATCCTGATCTTATACAACTACAAATGGATACTTGGATATGTGGCTCCGGGATTGCTTTCTCGCAGGGAGTCAAGGAAGGATCTCTGGGCGTTGTTTCTACAACATGCTTGTTAAATATAAAAATGCTATTCTTTACTATTCTACATGCTGCAAGATGCTCGGAGCTGCTTGAAGATGCTAGTCTTTGATAGGCTAGGCCTTCCCCCTCTATTCTGGCATTCTGTAGTTCAGTCCACAGATACAAACCTTCCATTTGATACCAATGCATACTTAGTATAGATCTGATGCTTGCGAGTACTTTGGATGAGTACTCACGGTTGCTTTGCTACCACTTTTTCCCCTTCTTTCTTCTTTCTGGTTGATGCAACCAGATGGTGAATCCTTGGAGCCAGATGCCACCGCCGACAGATTCTGCTACGTGGAGACCACAGACGACCAGGAGTAGTTAGGAGGTCCCAGGCAAGAGGCCTTGCCTCTTCGATCGTGTTGCTTGTGCTAGCCTTGTTAAGGCATCCTTCTGTTAACTTATGTCTGTACTCAGATATTGTTGTTTCCGCCGACTCTTGTGTATCGAGCTATGTATTCGAGCCCTCGAGGCCCCTGGCTTGTAATATAAAGCTTGTATTCTTTTATTTATGTTTAGAGTTGTGGTGTGATATCTTCCCGTGAGTCCCTGATCTTGATCGTACACATTTGCGTGTATGATTAGTGTATGATTGAATCGGGGGCGTCACATCGTCGCTCTGATTCTGACGTAAAAGATACGACGGGGGACTATGCAAGGTCGGCGGCACTGAAGATCAACGAACAGGCTACCTGTTACCCATCATCGTCACCACCAGGCCTATGCGTTGCAGCTCCGACTTCACAACAATAACACAACCAAGGCAAATCCCGAGAACATGTCGGAGAAGAACTATCGCAATCACTGCCTCGACCCTAACATCACTCACCCATGTCATCATCGCCATAAAATCCTTGACGCCAACACCGTTGACTTTCATCGACCTCGTTAAACGATGCCCAATTCCAAAAACACCCCCTAAGGGAGAAACGACGCCATGGTGCCTCCAATGCCCGATCACACAGATCTAGGGTTTCCTCTAAAGCTGCAGAGGCCGTGGCTAGAAGTATCTCCTCGTCGATGCCAACAAGAAGGAAACGACACTCAAAAGCGTCATCATCGTCGTCTCTGGTAATGACCGAAGACAAGACTTTCGCCTAAATCCACCTTCCAAGCCGCACACACCACACACTCGCAAGCCCACTAATGAATCACCACAGCCAATTTCAGGCGGATCTACCTCTCCCCCACTAACTCCTTGCCAGGTCATTGCTCGGTTAGCCTTCACGAGCCTGCCCCCTGCCGCCGCTTGCTAGTTGCACGCCGACGCAAAAACCGCTCGCCCCAAACGACATCCATGGGCTTGTCAAGGATGCCTAGGAGCTATGCGGTAGCGAGACGAGTCTGCTTGTGCGAAGAATTTGGAAGAGGATTATCGGGTGAGATGAATTTGTCCGATGAAGTCATCATCTTGACATCCTTCTCGTAGGGATAAATTAACTTCTCCTCATTGTCATGGTATCATTGGGGTGGCGAAAATTCATTCGTCTTGGCCTTGTTTTCAAACGAGTTGAATCAAAGTGAACATGCAGACAAAAATAACATGATAAAATTTCATTTTTTTGAGTTCGCGAACTAAAATAAGCACGCCGGATAAATTCTTATGTCATTACTGTTGAATTTCACCAGATATTTCATTTTTTTGGGGAGTACATAATGAATGGATGAATTGGTGGGGTAAAAAGACAGGCTAAAATCTCCCCAAAGCCCCCCAAGACCAGCCGCCGTGTCGTCGCCGCCGACGACCCAATCCCCTCCCCCAAACTACCCCGCCGTCCCGCCCCGCCGCGTCGCCGCCGCCGCCACCTCCGTCCCTCCCTCCCTCCTCGGGGCATCGCGCGGCGCGCTCCTGCGGTTCCCACCCCGTCCGCCGAGCCTCGAGGTACGAGCTAGGTCGTCTCCGTCCGGCGATCCTCCTGCTCAAATCCCTTCCCGGATGCGCGCAGTCTAGGTCCCCATGCTCCTGTGGCGCCGCAAATGCGTCGCCGAGTGCCGCAGGCACGCCCGCCTCCCTCCCGCGGCGCAGCCATCCCCATCCCCTCGCCGCCGCCGCCGCCTCTCCGTGCTCGCCGCCTGTGCGCACCACCCGGACGATGAAGCCACCTCGAGCGGCGAGGAGAGGCCCAGCTGCGCTCCCGGTGAGATTACCAGGAGAAGGAGCTTTGCTCCGAGCCTGAGCTCCGCCGGCGTCGTCAGGACTCTTCAGCGCCTGGAGAGGAAGCCTGCCATCGCGTTCGCCTACTTCAAGGACACCGAGAGCATCGGCTTTCGCCATGACCTCGCTACCTACACTGAGATCATCCGCGTTCTGTCACACAAGGGCCAGGGGAGGATGCTGTTTTCCTTGTTCCGTGAGATCCTCTCGCCGGCAGATGGCGGTGGCGGCGGCCCTGAGATCGTGCCTCTCATGGATCAGCTCAGAAAGACGTGCACTACTTCGTATGCTCTCTTGTTTGCGACTAATTGCTTGATCACGACATGCACCGCTTGTTGCAGTGCACCGGACACAATAGGGCTGTTTGGTGACCTCTTTAGGCTTGGAATTGTCCCGGCAGTTTTGACTTGCAACATACTACTCAAATTTGCAGCTGAGAGCGGTGACTCGGAGATTGTTGTATTGGCTTATGATCAAATTAAGCTCTTTGGATTGACTTTGGATGCTCACGCATTAGGCCTTATCACCAGGTCTCTCTTTCGAGAAAAGAAGGCAGACAAAGCATTCCAAGTGTGGGTTGAGATGATTGAAATGGGGGTGAAACCAGATATACATGCATACTCATCATTTATAACCGGTCTGTGTGATTGCGGAAAGATTGATTTGGCCTATGCTATTCTGCAAGAGATCAGCAGGGAGGGGGTTCAAGTTGAGCCTATGGCTTATAACATGGTAATGGATGGGCTGTGCAAGGAAATGAGACTGCAGGAGGTTGAAATGCTCTTGGAGAACAAGGCGAGGCAAGGTTTCACCCCAGATATATATGGTTATAGCTATCTCATTCGGAGTTACGGCAAAGCGGGCAACTTACTCAAGGTGTTGGATCATTATCAAGCCATGGTATCCCATGGTTTCGAAACAAATTGCCACATTGCGAGTTACCTTCTACAATGCTTTACGAAGTTAGGCATGACATCTGAGGTTACAGAGCATTTCCAGAAACTGAGAGATTCGGGACTCCATGTAGATGGGGTTCTGTATAACATTGCCATTTATGCTCATTGCAAGCTTGGGAACATGGATGAGGCAGTTAAGCTACTGAGAGAAATGAAGGCTGAGGATCTGACACCTGACAGAATTCACTATACATGCGTGATCAAGGGTTATTGTTTGAGGGGAGATGTACCAAATGCACGTCAAGCGTTTGAAGTGATGCTGAAGGCAAATGTAAAGCCAGATGTAGTTACATATAACATATTGGCCAGTGGGTTTTGCAAGAATGGTCTTGTTACAGAGGTGTTTGGCCTTCTAGACCATATGGCGGATCAAGGGTTAGAGCCTAATTCACTCACTTATGGTATAATAATTGATGGGTTTTGCAGAAGTGGCAACCTTAGTGAAGCTGAGGTGTTATTTAATATAGTAGAAGAGAAAGGAATCGATCGCATTGAAGTATTGTACAGTTCAATGGTTCGTGGCTATTTGCATTCAGGCTGGACTGATCATGCTTACATGCTTTTTCTTAGGGTTGCTAAGCAAGGAAAATTTGTGGATCATTTCTCATGTTCAAAGTTGATGAATGACCTTTGTAGGGATGGAAATGTCCAGGGAGCTTCAACAGTTTGCAGCATGATGTTAGAAAATAATGTTATTCCTGATGTAATTTCATATAGCAAACTCATATCAGCCTATTGTCAGACAGGAGATATGCACAATGCTTGCTTATGGTTTCATGATATGGTTCAGCGAGGACGTTCTGTTGATGTTATTGTATACACTGTACTAATGAATGGTTACTGCAAGGTTGGCCAGATGGAAGAAGCTTGCAAATTGTTTGATCAGATGATAAACTTAGGTATTAAGCCTGACGTAATTGCATATACCGTGCTACTGGATGGTCACCTAAAAGAGTACCTGCAGCGGTGCTGGCAGGGCGTGAGTAAGGAGAGAAGGACCTATCTTCTTAGAGTAAAGCAGAACAGGTTGCTCAGCTCTATGAAAAAAATGGAAATTGAACCTGACGTACCCTTTTACACCGTATTGATAGATGGGCAGTGCAAAGCCGATTTTTTGGAGGAAGCCCAGGGACGATTTGATGAATTGTTGCAGAAAGGGCTTACTCCTGATCAATATGTATACACAGCTCTTATAAGTGGATATTGCAGCCAGGGAGAAATAGAGAAGGCACAATATCTTTTTGAAGAAATGGTAGACAGGGGAATAAAACCAGATGTACTGACCTTTTCTGTATTAAATCAGAAAACCTTGAGGGAAAGGCAGTATGAGTGACATGTATGATTTTGCTGCAGTTATATCCATTGAAATCACGTCAGCAAGGTAATATTTTGTAAGTCACAAATTTACTGAAAGCCCGGATCTAAGTTTTTTTATTTTGCTTCCACTTGAATATGTGATGAAATTATGATTATGATATCCATTCATGTGCTTAGTGCTTAATGTTTTGATGTGTAATGCTCTTAGCATGCATTATGTTTATGCAAGCTCATGAGAATTTAGGTGCCTTACAGTATACATGTCGAAGTGAAATGCATAATTTTCAGAAGCATACTTGTTTAAAAATCGTTCCAAGATATGCCATACAGAAGATGCTGGCGAAGTATAGAATCTAGTATTTGTTAGAAAGTGAATGACAAACTTCACCACACGGGAGAGCATAATGCATGACTTCATTAGTGTATGAAACTGCTTGTGTATATAAACACATAAATGTATCAGGGAAATTTGGCATCCGTGTGCACCCCCAACGTTTTTCCCTTGGTAATATTGAAATGAAAGCCAAATTGTTCAATAGATAGCCATTGTTATCTACATTAAGCTAATTGCAGTGATCAAAGTATTACTGCTTATAAACCCAGATGTTTGAGGCTTCCTTACCATGTGCTCTGTTGCGTCAAACTGGAGTTTTGCTGTATTGGACTTCATGCTTGTACTGTAAATCCTTGCCTCTAAGCTAATTTGACTTATACTTTAAATCCTCGCCCTGGTCTGTTAACCTGGTGTTTTTAGTTGGGGATATTTACAAAGGTCACCAAATCGAATTATTTCTGCTGAAAAGATGGTAAGTTCTTCCCTGTTTGGTTCCACTCGCATATCAAGGACTGAGTGTTTCGATTGCTGGTAAAGCAAGCCGTAGAGCTTGTGGTGGCTCCGGAAGTCTTGGATGCGGCTGACTAGAAGCATTCCTTGTGGAGGCTCCAGAAGTCGGAGGCTCCGGAAGTCTTGGTGCAAGGTAGAACTAAAGTTTGGCTGCAAAACTACGTAAGGGAGATTTAAATGGCGTTAAACGCTGATTGTACCCCTGTTGCTAACTAATTAAAGTTCTAAAAAAACTAATATAGGTCATAAACACAAATTATTTTCACAACAAATGGTAATATTTGGTATAAGTAAAAGCTACCTGCAATGCAAGGTCAAGAATTGCTGCAGATAATATTGATATATTTGAATCCACAGTGACTTCATGTTCACACTTCATCCAAAGTTGCAGCATGATTCGACTATTTAGTTCGCATGGTTCTGCACCTGCATATTCTAGGGGATTTTTAAACTGTTTGTGTGATTCATTTTCACACTTACTACCCACTGGACAAAATTATTTGCTGTATTCAGGATTACTGCTTTTGAAGTTTGTGTATAATATAAATATTAATGGATGTGCTATGATCTTGTGCAGACGAGACAGATCAGTCATAATGTGGCCAAGTTCAAATTTGCTCTCCACACACCTACTTCTGTGTTGGGCCTTGCAATTGGCCCATATATAAGCTGCAGGTCTGAACACTTCTACTGCTTATATCCTGGTCTACAATTATGACGTTGAGTTGAATGTTCATTCTTTTTGGTTCATGGGGTGAGTCGAATATTCTGATTCTGTTTTATGTATTTTGTTAACTGACTGCAGTGGGAAGGATGCTACTGGTGAGGAAGTAACCAAGCATTATACTCCGACTACACTGGATTCTGATATTGGATGCTTTGAACTTGTTATAAAGGTAACTTATCGTAAACACGTTCGAACCTCACTGCATGTATCTTATCGTTGATTCTGATGGTAAAAAAACTATGTGACCACTTGACTAGAATAATTTGCTTCATTGTACACCACATTATTAATTCACTTCTGAAGGTATGCTGCAGCCAAATAGTTCTTTCAGAACATGACCAACCATCCACACTTATGAGCTGTTATATTGTGTTAACTGCTGTGTTATGATTCGACCAACCAAATTCGGTTGCCATGAAAAGCAGTGCACTGATTTTAAATACTACTCCATCTAGTACCGTATAAACGGTTCATAGAATTATCCATTGGATGGCACAGTATGTACAATTTTTAGCTGCAGCTGTCATGGTTGCCTTATCCAACATTAGTATGTTAGCCTGTTATATACTCCCTCCGTTCCTAAATATAAGTCTTTGTAGAGATTTTACTATGAACCACATGCGGATGTATGTAGATGCATTTTAGAGTATAGATTCACTCATTTTGCTCCGTACGTGGTCCACAGTGAAATCTCTCCAAAGACTTATATTTAGGAACGGAGGGAGTAGTAAAATTTGCATGTGACTGAAATTTTCAGGTGAGCTCCTCCTGTTCTTATCATCATTAGGCTAATTAATTAAAAGTTAGAATGGTAATAATATGATTATTGCTTTGTTGCATGTCCATTGCCAAATGCTAACTATGGTTCTGTGCATGTATTTTATTTTCATCAGGAGGTTTCTAACTAGTGGAACCTATAGCACTATTAATATCAGTAGCCTGCTTAAGGATTGACCGGATATTTATGAGTAATTATTGATTAGCAAATTTCCTTTGAATATTCAAACTGCCATAAAATCTCCTTCATTACTTGGTAATGACTATTATCCTTCTTCCTTGCACTTGGCAATATATGTGTCTTCTAATAGACATTTCAATCCGTCTCATAAAAGGTATTGTTTTGCCCCTTTGGTTACATAACATCTTAAGCTTTTCCATTGATTTATGGAAATCGTTTCTTTTCAACCGGATGAAAACACGATCGCGTAAACCGCTCACTCCAAGCGCCACGCGTCCAGGTGGGGCCCGCCCACACCCAGCCTTATCTTCTCGTCTCTTCCTTCCAACTGGATCGATACCCTTCTTTTCTTTTTCTCTTCCCCGCCGCTCGCTCGCCCTCAGCTCTCGCCGCCATGGACACGCGACGCTGCGAAGCTCCAAATCGGCGGTGCCTCCAAGCTCCACACGCGCCACTGGTCCCCCAAGCTGCACCATGATGCTGCCCAAGCCCATGCGCCGGTGCTGTGTTGTAGCGCCCGTCGTTGACGCGGCGGTGGTGGGGGTCGGCGATGGCTGCCGGCGCTGCGACGCAATGCTCATCGGCGCTGCCAGTGCTGCTGTGCAGCATTCGAGCCGCTGCATGAGAGGCACAGGGCGTGGCGATGCAGCTCTCTTCGGTGCTGCAGGAGCTGCGATGCGGCGCTCGTCAGGGGCTGCAAAGGAGCTTCATCGGGGTGCCGTCGGTGCTGCAATGAAGCGTGCCCCGGCGCTGCAATGAAGCGTGCCCCGGCGCTGCAATGGAGCGCCATCGGGATCATTAGGCTGCAATGGAGCTCTGCCGGTGCTGCATTGGAGCGCCGTTGATGCTGCAATGGAGCTTCGTCGGCGGGCATGGACAGCAGCGGGAGCTCCCGGTGTTGCACCAGATTGGTGGAGGGAGGAATGAGTCGACTGATCCAACGGATGTGGAACAGGTGATCAGACGGCTGTCAACCCGGCTGATTTCTCCCAGTTGATTTGTAGCAGCGCCCTTGGTTTATTGGTCTTACTTTGCTTGTTGACGTTACTGCTGGAGATGATGAAGCCGGAAATGAGGACATACATGATCACTTCGTGCGGTGTCTTGTGAAGTCGATCTGTAGTCCGGTGTCTCGTGGAATTGTTTCTGTTACTATGCTTGGACCTGTCAGTGTATCAGTACCTTGTGGATTAATAATTTTGATTTATGTCTCAGCAACTTGGTGCTCCACTGCATCTTATTCGTATGCACTTGAGATCTTTGGCTTACATTTTTTGTGTGCGTCTTTTCGATATACTTTGCATAATTCAGCTTTGGATTTCTGCTAGTACCAATATTCTAGTGTTTGCCTTGGAATAGGTTATGACTTTTCAATGTTGTTGTTGTTGCTGCTGCTGCAATACTATCTTTTATGTAGAAATTATTTGCTGGGAGTTTGCACATTTATTCAGTATTATACAAATATGGTATCCTTGTGAGGTCCATGTTATGTGTCTCTGACCCGGGGTGCCGACCCATGATGCATAGCTAGCTGTATAGTTTCAAATATGACGAGGCTGCCATTGTGGTCACTGGAGTATCTGGTGCACCGGTGCTTGTGGTGCTACCGGTGCACTGAACTCATGTTGCACATTTTAAGTGTTCAAAGAAATCTGATTTTTTAGCACATTCACACAACATCAATTTAGGTTGTCACAAATGTTCAAATCAAAATTTGAAATGTAGCTCGGAAAACAAAAATGACAAATTCAACACTGAATAGTACATAGCATAAGTCGGGCTTTGGGATTTGGCTCATTTATCACATTGATGTCAAATTTGCCATTTTTGTATCTCAAGAAATGTTTTAAATTTTAATACGGAATTTTGCGACAACATACATTGATGTTGTGTCAACGTGCTAGTTTTTTTCTCCAGATTTTTTAAAATGTTCTATGGCATCCGGGGTGCACCGGTAGCACCGCAAATGTGGGTGCACATGATACATTGCCGTAGTCACTGATGTTCAACTTGAATACTCGTGTGAGGGGGTGTGCAACCTGACAAGGGGCCATGATGGAGCCCGTGTTTTGTGGAAGAATGTTTCGGTCACAAATGAGGTAAACAAATAAAGCGCCCATGATGGCCTAAGGCTAGCTAAATGCTTCAAAAAAAAAAAGATCAAAAAATGGAAGTTCCCAGAAATTCTTGAGTTAATTCTCAAAAAGTAACAACACCCTTATATTGAATCTGAGAAATTTGAAGAAATTTTGACGAACAAAAGAAACTAGAAGAAAATCCAAATTCAGGAGCATTCTTGGTCAAACTTGGCCAAAAAATGAAAGTTTCTAGACAAAATCAAACAAATTCTCAAAAATGCACACTACCCTTATATTCAATCTGGGAAAGATTCAAGCAGTTTTGCCCAAGAAAAAAAAAACTACAGGCAAAATTCCAATTCAGAACCATTTTTGCTCAAAATTTGGCAAAAAAAAAAGGAGTTTACAGAGGAAACATCAGAATTGGAAAATTCAAATTCAAAACCGTTATTGGTCAAAATTTGGCCGAACAAAAAAGTTTCCACAAAAAAAAAATCCACGGCTGCACACTCGTCCTTCATCATCCGGTCCACAGTTGCACGCTCTTCCTTCATCATCCGGTCCATGGCTGCATGCTCTTGTTTCACTTTCTAGTCCATCCCGTTGTACCCTCTTGTCCATCTCTTGGCGCGCTTGATGCACATACTTGTGATCCTCTGTACGATTGTGTCGCACCTTCGAATCCATGGTCCCTACAACAAACCACATAAAAGTACTCCCTCTATCCGGAAATACTCGTCGACAGAATGGATGTATCTAGACGTACTTAATTCTAGATATATTCATTTTTCTGTATTTCTCCGACAAGTATTTCCGGACGGAGGGAGTACTAGTAATGAGATGTAGACTGTTAAAATATGCCCTTTTCTGCATTATGAATGAAAATTTAAATTGTTGTTTTAAGAAAACAATGGGGTGCTCAAGTGTTGGATGATATATGCGTCAAAGAGTACACATCTAACGAACTATTCCCTCCGTCCGGAAATACTTGTCATCAAAATGAATAGAAGGAGATGTATCTAGATGTATTTTAGTTCTAGATACATCATTTTTTATCCATTTTGATGACAAGTATTTCCGGACGGATGGAGTAATAGTCAACGTAGAACAACATTTTTATATTGTGGGTTCGAAGTACCCATACTGGCAGTTCAGGGCTCGAACAACTCATGGCTCGAACGACCCATACTGGTAGTTCTGGGCTTGGACAACCCATAGTGCTAGTTGTGGGATCAAACAAAATGTAATGCTAGTTGTGGGACCGGACAACCCATCGTGGTGCTTGTGGACCTGGACGGTCAATAGCGCTAGTTGTGAGATCGGATGACCCACTGTGCTAGTTATTAGATCGGACGATCCGTGGTGCTAGTTGTGGGTTTGCTTTTTTTGTGAACCCACGACTAGCACACGACTCATGGCGCTAGTTGTGGGTTTGGACGACCCATAATGCTAGTAGTGGGATCGGGCGAGCGATAAGGCTGGTAGTAGGATCAGACTATTCATGGTATTAGTTGTGGGTCTAGACGACCCATAATGTTAGTCATGGTCCGGATGACCTGTAGCGGTAGTTGTGTGTCAGGACTGTGTATAGTGTTAGTAGAGGGATCACCCATATTCATAGTTCCAGGTTCGGATGAATCATAGTGCAAGTAGTGGCATCACACTACCCATAGTACCAATTGTGGGATTGAAGACCATGGTGCTAGTTGTGGGATCTGACAAACCGTAGAGCTAGTTGTGGTACCGGACAACCCATCATGGTTCTTGTAGACCCGGGCGACCCTTGCTGCTAGTTCTGGGTTTGGTTGACCCAAAAATACCGATCTTAGTCGCCCGAACCCACAAGTAGCAATCTCAGTAGTCCGATCCCACAAGTACTAATCTTTGTTGCTCGGATCCACTTGTATTGCTTGTTGTCGTATGATGTCGTATGAGTCATCTCGACCCACAAGTATCAGTCTTACTTGTTTGGGCCCACAAGTACTGATCTTAGTCGTCCAGACCCGTAAGTACTGCTCTTAGTTGTTCGGATCCATAAGTACCAATCTTAGTCGTCCAGACCCACAAGTACTGGTTTTGGACGTCCGGATCCAAAAGTACCGATCTTAGTCGTCTGGATTCACAATTATCAATCTTAGTTGTGCTAGTTGTGTGTCAGGACTACATGTAGTGTTAGTAGGTCCAAATCCGGACTACGAATATTAGTAGTTGTGGGTTCGGATCACTACTACCGGTAGTAGTTCTGAGGTACAAACAACCCATAGTGCTAGTTTTGGGATCAGATGACCCATATTGCTAGTCGTGGGTAAGAAAACTCGTAGTGGTAATATTTTGTCGGGACTACCCGTAGCGCTAGTTGAGGAACCAAACGACTAGTTGCGTGTCGATACTACTCCCTCTGTCTGAAAATACTTGTCGTAGAAATGCATAAAAATGAATGTATTTAGAACTAAAATACATCTTGATACATCTATTTCTCCGACAAGTATTTCCGGACGGAGGGAGTACACGTTAAGGTAGCTGTGGGGCGGAACCACCACTAGTCACTCTCGATCTTCAGGGCGAACAAATACCACTACGAATCACTCCAGGTCGTTAAGTCACTAGTAGAAAAACACCTAATAGTCCCGGTTCGTAAGGGCCTTTAGTCCCGGTTCATGAACCGGGACTAATGAGTCGTTATTAATACCTCCACCCATTAGTCCCGGTTCAAACACGAACCGGGACTAATGTGCCTCCACGTGGCCCTGTGCGTCGAGCCCAGTCAGGGGGCCTTTGGTCCCGGTTGGTGGCACCCGATTTGTAGCAAAGGCTTTGGTCCCGGTTCGTACGGCAAACCGGTATCAATGCCCGCCTTTTGTCCCGGTTGGAGCCACCAGGCGGGCATTGGTACCGGTTGGTGGCACCAACCGGTACCAAAGAGGTGTATTGGTACCGGTTGGCTCCACCAACCGGTACCAATGGACCCGGCTAATTTTTTATTTTCTGCAACTGTTTTTTAGTGGATTCTTTCTGCAGCTGTTTTTTTAGTCCCACCTTGCCAAGCGAGAGGCACTCGCAGCTGTTTATAAGCCCTGAGTGCAGAGACGATAAAGAAGAGGCTCAATGCTCACCTGCACGTTGGTTAGCTTCAGCCTTGAGGAATGGGGTAGACTGCACAGAGCTATGTGCAGTGCAGTTGACACTATTTCGAAAGGCTTGAAGCAAATTAACGAGCATTGCGCCTCTTTTTTATTTTTAATGACTTATTTATAATAGTTGTGATTAACTTAACTAAAAAATGAGCATAGATGCTTATTTTTAATGACTTATTACAACTCAGAAATAAGAAAAAAAATATAGCAGAAAAGAAAAAAAACTATATAAAAAACTACTCAGAAATAAATAGAAGCAAAAATAGTTGTGATTAACTTTACTTAAAAAATGAGCATAGATGCTTATTTTTAATGACTTATTACAATTCAGAAATAAATAGAAAAAAATAGTTATGATTAACTTAACTAAAAAATGAGCATAGATGCTTATTTTTAATGACTTATTACAACTCAGAAATAAGAAGAAAAAAATAAGTATAGCAGAAAAGAAAAAAAAACTATATAAAAAACTACTCAGAAATAAATAGAAGCAAAAATAGTTGTATTAACTTTACTTAAAAAATGAGCATAGATGCTTATTTTTAATGACTTATTACAATTCAGAAATAAATAGAAAAAAATAGTTGTGATTAACTTAACTAAAAAATGAGCATAAATGCTTATTTTTAATGACTTATTACAACTTAGAAATAAGAAGAAAAAAATAAATATAGCAGAAAAGAAAGAAAAACTATATAAAAAACTACTCAGAAATAAATAGAAGCAAAAATAGTTGTGATTAACTTAACTAAAAAATGAGCATAGATGCTTATTTTTAATGACTTATTACAACTCAGAAATAAAAAGAAAAAAATAAATATAGCAGAAAAGAAAAAAATTATATAAAAAACTGCTCAGAAATGAGCATAAATGCGCTTATAGAGAAAATTTAACCTAAATTCATAATAAATTTCTACTAATTTCAGAGAAATTCATATGAATTTAGATTAAATTTCCTGTATAAGGGCATCTATTTTCATTTTGAGAGGAGCTCAACAAAGGGAGAGAGGGAGGGGCTTATAAACCGGTCTGATTCCCCTTCGGTTGGCGAGGTGGGACTAAACTCTGACCGCAACGAGGGCCAACCCTTTAGTCCCGGTTGGTGGCGTGAACCGGGACTAAAGGGCAGCCTTTGGTCCCGGTTCAAGCCACCAACCGGGACCAATGGTGGTGGACCAGGAGCGAGGCGCATTGGTCCCGGTTCGTCCAACCAACCAGGACCAAAAGGTCCAGACGAACCGGGACCAATGACCCACGTGGCCCGGCCGGCCCCCGGGGCTCACGAACCGGGTCCAATGCCCCCATTGATCCCGGTTCTGGATTGAACCGGGACTAATGGGCTGACCTGGCCTGGACCATTGCCCCCTTTTCTACTAGTGAGTGCCACACATACCACCATGAATCACTCTGAATCGCCTAAGCTCACAAGTATTTATCAAAGTCGTCTGAGGTAAAAAATACCGCTCTTACTCGTCCAGGCTCATAAGTGCTGTTCTGAATTGTTTGAGCTCAAAAGTACTGCTCCAAGTCCTTCGAGCTTACAAGTACCGATCTTATTCATTCAGGCTCACAAGTATTGACCTTAGCCTCCGGACCCACAACTACTCATCTTAGTCGTCCCGTCCCACAAATAGCGATCTTTGTCGTCTGCGTCCACATGTACCGTTATTTGTTGTTTGGGTCCATAAATACCGGTTTTACTCATTTCGGCCCACTAGTACCACCCTTAGTCGTCTCGACCCACAAGTACTGCTCTTCTGGGCCCACAAGTACCGCTCTTAGTCATTCGGCCCCACAAGTACCGCTCTTAGTCATCCGGATCCACCAATACCGATCTAAGTCATCCGGACTCACAAATACCGATCTTAGTCGTTCGGACTCACAAGCACCAATCTTAGTTGTGCTGGTTGCGTGTTAGAACTACATGTATTGTTAGTAGGTCCGGGTCTCAACTACCCATATTAGTAGTTGTGGGTTTGGACGACTCATAGTGCTAGTGTCTAGTAGTGGGTCCTGAGTACCCATACCGGTAGTTCTAGGTGTGGACGACCCATATCGCTAGTCACAGGTACGGACAATCCGTGTCGAGACTATCTGTAGTGCTAGTTGAGGGACCAAACGGCCCGTTGGGTCTGGACAACACGTGGTGGTAGTATATTGTGTAACGATAGTTAAAGTCCACAAACCACGACCATCATAATTGTATACTACTCCCTCCGTTCCAAATTACTCGTCGTGGTTTTAGTTCAAATTTGAATTAAAACCACGACGATTAATTTGGAACGGAGGGAGTACATTCTAGTGAATATAATATAAAATACATTTACATTTAGCCGTAGTTTATTTGAACACGTGCACAACTCATTTGCTACGAGCCTACGATATCTTGTACACGACCCATTCCTCCTAATCCTTGTGCTTGGATTTGACTTGACCTCCCGATAAATCATTCATGGTTTGGCGCACACGAGATAGTCCTCTCCACATGTTTTGTTGAGAAAGGAAGGTAGTTTAATTGCTGCACATATGTAGAGGACGTCGCGTGACATCATACAACGTGGGCGGTGTATCCGTGTCTGCCGGTGAAGCTACTCATCATGTTCGTTTCTTTGATGTCCATGGCGTGCATAATAATCTATCTATACATTCATGAGTGGAGTAGATATTAAGTAAAGAAATAACACGTGAAAGTATACTGTTTAGTACAGTATATGATACACTCCTTCGACGCAAAACATGCAAATTATCAGTCCCTTCTACGTATATTTTTTCCGAGAAAATGCGTATTCTTTTTTATTTCACTTGTTCTGTTGTGGAGGACACTAATGGTCGGTGTGTGAAAGAAACATCGGTCTCATACAAATAAACTGGTCTTGAAAATTAAAATAGCCTCAAGATCCAACCAGAAACGTCGTGAGAGGAATTCCAAAGACTGGACCATTGCACTAAGAACATACTGCAAGTAAAGAGAATACAATTTAAACATCATTGGTGCATTGCAGGATCTGTAGCTGGCTTTAAACACATGCATGTAAAGAGTTTCCTAAAGAAAACCCATATGAAGCAGTTAAGCACTATAGCACTAAAAGCATCTACAAGCGGGCGCCTCAAACCTGCCATATACGTCCGGACGGGCCGCCCGGTCGCAAAATTTTGATCCAGACGGGCGCCTCAAATGCCCGGGCTGACCGACGCCCCTCATATCCAACCCAAATATGGGGGCGCCCGGGTGCGCCCAGGCACGCCCGTCATGTTGGATCCGGCCCACGCTGGCCCACCCGACCCTACTATTGAGAATCGTTGCATGGAAAACAATTTTTTTTTTTACGAACACGCAATGATCTATTCATGGAGATGCATAACAACGAGGGGGGAGTATGTCTACGTATCCTCGTAGACCGTAAGCGGAAGCATTTAGTAACACGGTTGATGTAGTCGAACTTCTTCACGCTTCAACCGATCAAGTGTCGAACGTGCGACACCTCCGACTTCTGCACACGTTCAGCTCGTTGACGTCCTCACCTTCTTGATCCAGCAAGACGAGCAAAGTAGTGGATGAGTTTTGGCAGCACGACGGCGTGGTGACGGTGATGGTGAAGTGATTTTCGCAGGGCTTCGCCTAAGCACTAGGACGGCGCCCCCTTCCCACATATATATAGGAGGGAGGGGGGAGAGGCCAGGGCGCGCCCTAGGCATGGCCGCCGGCCCTTGCCTTGCCCTGCGCCCCCTGCCATGTTTCCCCAAGGGGGAAGGAAAGAGGGAGGAGAGGGAAGGAAGTGGGAATCCTAATCCACACTTTCCTTTCCCTTCTCCTCCTTAGGCCGGCCCATATGGGGGGCGCACCAGCCCCTTGTGGCTGGTGCATTTCCCCTCTTGGCCCATAAGGCCATATCTTTTGCTGGGGTGCCTGGAACCCCTTCCGGTGACCCGATAAGTACCCAGTACCCTCCGAAACACTTCCGGTGTCCGAATATCATCGTCCTATATATCAACCTTTACCTCTCGATCATTTCGAGACTCCTCGTCATGTCCGTGAAATCATCCGGGATTCCGAACAACACTCGGTCACCAAATCGCATAACTCATATAATATTGTATCATCACCGAACGTTAAGCGTGCAGACCCTATGGGTTCGAGAACTATGTCACTACTAGGGAAAACCCTAGTAGTAGTGCGGGTTTTGAGGCTATCAGCAGCGCGGGCAGCCACACTACTCTACGGTGCTACAGCTAACTATTAGTCGTAGCGCGGTCCGCACCCGCGCTACTACTGTTGACTATATCAGCAGCGCTTTTACGAAACGCGCTACTATTAATTAGCTGTAGCGATTTCCTAGCCCCTCGCTACTGCTATATCTTTCATCACCCCCCCGCTTCCTACCCCGTTTCAGTTTCAATAAACTGCAATTTCCAGATACTAGGTACTACTAGATATCAATTTCATAAAGCATTATAGGTACTAGGTAGTACCCCCTCTGTTCCAAATTACTCGTCATGGTTTTAGTTCAAATTTGAACTAAAACCACGACGAGTAATTTGGAACGGAGGGAGTACTAGATAACGATTTCATATATAGTCAATATGCATCCTCAAGCAGTACTAGGTGATATCGACGACGATCATCATATGTAGTTCTAGATGATATCGATGACGATCATCATATGTAGTTCTAGATGATATCGGCGACGATCATCATATGTAGTTCTAGATGATATAGCCACCCACACACACATATGTAGTTCTAGATGATATCGACGACGATCATCATCCTCAAGCCTGGGCGGTGGGTGTTCCTGATAGTAATTAGGACGGCCTGTCCAACACGAAGATTCTTGCCAACGAGGAATCTCTTCCACCCAACCGAGTTTAAGTGTGTGCGACCGCCGTGTCCATGCGGTAAGTACAAGTTGTGACGGAGCCCTTTGCGGTAAGGCATAGTCCAGATGAGCCTTCTTCATCAGGCTCGATACCACAACTCACAGATAGGCTCTTTGCCAATTTCTGAATAAGAAAAACATATCAATTAATAAATAGCCTCGCACATACTACACATTTGTACTAAGCATGAATTCTACTAATAAGTATATATGGATTATCTACACTATTAATAGTTCCTTAGATTCTACACTAATAAGCATGTGATCCAACTCTACACTAAAGCATATCATCGACTAGATTCCACACAACATATCATTGGGCTCGACACTAAGCATATCATCGGATAATTTGCATTTGTAAGTATAACATACCATATCATGTCGATCGACCATGGTACTTGTCAGGCGGGTAACGAATAGCACCCCGACAAAGTCATGACGTGGCGTAATTATGTCTCATAGGTTGCACACCTCCTCCTCGCCCAGCCTCATTCTTTGAGCTACGATGGCTTCATGAAGTGGGTCATCATCATCTTCATCGAGTGGGTCCTCATCATCTTCGTCATCTTCATCATCTTCGTCATCTTCATCATCTTCCACCAGGTTGATATAAATGACAGCCAGCTTGGGTCTTTCTGCTCTGAAGGAGAAGCTGATCAACTCACCACCAGTAAGAAGCATGCGGGCGAGGAAACATGCCCATCCATCTGAAGGAAATATGCCCTAGAGGCAATAATAGAGTTATTACTTATTTCCTTATATCATGATAAATGTTTATTATTCATGCTAGAATTGTATTAACCGGAAACATAATACATGTGTGAATACATAGACAAACTGAGTGTCACTAGTATGCCTCTACTTGACTAGCTCATTAATCAAAGATGGTTATGTTTCCTAGCCATGGACAAAGAGTTGTTATTTGATTAACGGGATCACATCATTAGTAGAATGATGTGATTGACTTGAGCCATTCCGTTAGCTTAGCACTTGATCGTTTAGTATGTTGCTATTGCTTTCTTCATGACTTATACATGTTCCTATGACTATGAGATTATGCAACTCCCGTTTACCGGAGGAACAATTTGTGTGCTACCAAACATCAGAACGTAACTAGGTGATTATAAAGGAGCTCTACAGGTGTCTTCGAAGGTACATGTTGGGTTGGCGTATTTCGAGATTAGGATTTTTCACTCCGATTGTCGGAGAAGTATCTCTGGGCCCTCTCGGTAATGCACATCACTATAAGCCTTGCAAGCAATATAGCTAATGAGTTAGTTACGAAATGATGCATTATGTAACGAGTAAAGAGACTTGCCGGTAACGAGATTGAACTAGGTATTGAGATACCGACAATCGAATCTCGGGCAAGTAACATACCGATGACAAAGGGAACAACGTATGTTGTTATACGGTTTGACCGATAAAGATCTTCATAGAATATGTGGGAGCCAATATGAGCATCCAGGTTCCGCTATTGGTTATTGACCGGAAACGTGTCTCGGTCATGTCCACATTGTTCTCGAACCCGTAGGGTCCGCACGCTTAAGGTTTCGATGATGTTATATTATGAGTTTATGAGTTTTGATGTACCGAAGGAGTTTGGAGTCCCGGATGAGATCGGGGACATGACGAGGAGTCTCGAAATGGTCGAGACGTAAAGATCGATATATTGGACAACTATATTCGGAGTTCGGAAAGATTCTGAGTGATTCGGGTATTTTTCGGAGTACCGGAGAGTTACGGGAATTTGCCGGGGAGTATATCGGCCTTATTGGGCCATACGGGAATAGAGGAGAGAGGCCGAAAGGAAGGAGGCGCGCAGCCCCCCTCTGGTTCGAATTAGACAAGGGGTGCAGCCCCCTTTTCCTTCCTCCTCTCCCCCTCTTTCCTTCTCTCCTACTCCAACAAGGAAGGGGGGGGGGGAGTCCTACTCCCGGTGGGAGGAGGACTCCTCCAGGCGCGCCCCTCCTGGCCGACCGACCCCCTCCGCCTGGCTCCTTTATATACGGGGGCAGGGGGGCACCTCTAGACACAACAACAATTGATCCTTTGGATCTCTTAGCCGTGTGCAGTGCCCCCCTCCACGATGATCCACCTAGATAATATCGTAGCGGTGCTTAGGCGAAGCCCTGCATCGGTAGAACATCAAGATCGTCACCACGCCGTCGTGCTGATGGAACTCTCCCTCGACACTCGGCTGGATAGGAGTTTGAGGGACGTCATCAAGCTGAACGTGTGCTAGAACTCGGAGGTGCCGTAGTTTCGGTGCTTGATCGGTCGGGCCATGAAGACGTACGACTACATCAACCGCATTGTTCTAACGCTTCCGCTTTCGGTCTACGAGGGTATGTAGACAACACTCTCCCCTCTCATTGCTATGCATCACCATGATCTTGCGTGTGCGTAGGATTTTTTTTGAAATTACTACGTTCCCCAACAGTGGCATCCGAGCCTAGGTTTTATGCGTTGATGTTATATGCACGAGTAGAACACAAGTGAATTGTGGGCGATACAAGTCATACTGCTTACTAGAATGTCATACTTTGGTTCAGCGGTATTGTTGGATGAAGCGGCCCGGACCGACATTACGCATACGCTTACACGAGACTGGTTTTACCGCCGTGCTTCGCACACAGGTGACTAGCGGGTGTCTGTTTCTCCAATTTTAGTTGAACTGAGTGTGGCTACGCCCGGTCCTTGCGAAGGTTAAAACAGCACCAACTTGACAAACTATCGTTGTGGTTTTGATGCGTAGGTAAGAACGGTTCTTGCTCAGCCCGTAGCAGCCACGTAAAATTTGCAACAACAAAGTAGAGGATGTCTAACTTGTTTTTGCAGGGCATGTTGTGATGTGATATGGTCAAGACGTGATGCTATATTTTATTGTATGAGATGATCATGTTTTGTAACCGAAGTTATCGGCAACTGGCAGGAGCCATATGGTTGTCGCTTTATTGTATGAAATGCAAACGCCCTGTAATTGCTTTACTTTATCACTAAGCGGTAGCGATAGTCGTAGAAGCAATAGATGGCGTAACGACAATGATGCTACGATGGAGATCAAGGTGTCGCGCCGGTGACGATGGTGATCACGACGGTGCTTCGGAGATGGAGATCACAAGCACAAGATGATGATGGCCATATCATATCACTTATATTGATTGCATGTGATGTTTATCCTTTATGCATCTTATCTTGCTTTGATTGACGGTAGCATTTTAAGATGATCTCTCACTAAATTATCAAGAAGTGTTCTCCCTGAGTATGCACCGTTGCGAAAGTTCTTCGTGCTGAGACACCACGTGATGATCGGGTGTGATAGGCTCTACGTTCAAATACAACGGGTGCAAAACAGTTGCACACGCGGAATACTCAGGTTAAACTTGACGAGCCTAGCATATACAGATATGGCCTCGGAACACGGAGACCGAAAGGTCGAACGTGAATCATATAGTAGATATGATCAACATAGTGATGTTCACCATTGAAAACTACTCCATCTCACGTGATGATCGGACATGGTTTAGTTGATTTGGATCACGTGATCACTTAGATGACTAGAGAGATGTCTGTCTAAGTGGGAGTTCTTAAGTAATATGATTAATTGAACTTTAATTTATCATGAACTTAGTCCTGGTAGTATTTTGCAAATTATGTTGTAGATCAATAGCTCGCGTTGTTGCTTCCCTATGTTTTATATGTGTTCCTAGAGAAAACTAAGTTGAAAGATGTTAGTAGCAATGATGCGGACTTGGTCCGTGATCTGAGGTTTATCCTCATTGCTGCACAGAAGAATTATGTCCTTTATGCACCGCTAGGTGACAGACCTATTGCAGGAGCAGATGCAGACGTTATGAACGTTTGGATAGCTCAATATGATGACTACTTGATAGTTTTGTGCACCATGCTTTATGGCTTAGAACCGGGACTACAAAAACGTTTTTGAAACGTCATGGAACATATAAGATGTTTCAAGAGATGAAATTGGTATTTCAGACTCATGCCCGTGTCAAGAGGTATGAGACCTTTGACAAATACTTCGCCTAAAAGATGGAGGAGAATTGCTCAACTAGTGAGCAAGTGCTTAGATTGTTTGAGTACTACAATCACTTGAATCAAGTGGGAGTTAATCTTCTAGATAAGATAGTGATTGGCAGAGTTCTCTAGTCACCATCACCAAGTTACTGGAACTTCGTGATGAACTATAATGCAAGGGATGACGAAAACGATTCCCGAGCTCTTCGTGATGCTGAAATCGACGAAGGTAGAAATCAAGAAAGAGCATCAAGTGTTGATGATTGACAAGATCACTAGTTTCAAGAAAAGGGCAAAGGGAAAGAAAGGGAACTTCAAGTAGAATGACAAGCAAGTTGTCACTCCCGCGAAGAAGCCCAAAGCTGGACCAAAGCCTGAAACTGAGTGCTTACACTGCAAAGGAAATGGTCACTGGAAGCGGAAATGCCCGAATATTTGGTGGATAAGAAGGATGGCAAAGTGAACAAGGGTATATTTGATATACAGGTTATTGATGTGTACCTTACTAGTGTTTATAGTAGCCCCTGAGTATTTGATACTTGTTCGGTTGCTAAGATTACTTACTCGAAACAGGAGTTACAGAATAAACAAAGACTAGTTGAAGGGGAAGTGACGATGAGTGTTGGAAGTAGTTCCAAGATTGATATGATCATCATCGCACACTCCCTATACTTTCGGGATTAGTGTTAAACCTAAATAAATGTTATTTGGCGTTTGCGTTGAGCATGAATATGATTTGATCATGTTTACTGCAATACGGTTATTCATTTAAAGTCAGAGAATAATTGTTGTTCTGTTTACATGAATAAAACCTTCAATGGTCATACAACCAATGAAAATAGTTTGTTGGATCTCGATCGTAGTGATACACATATTCATAATATTGATGCCAAAAGATGCAAAGTTAATAATGATAGTGCAACTCATTTGTGGCACTGCCGTTTGGGTCATATCGGTGTAAAGAGCATGAAGAAACTCCATTAAGATGGAATTTTGGAATCACTTGGTTATGAATCATTTGATGCTTGTGAACCGTGCCTTTTGGGCAAGATGACTAAAACTCTGTTCTCCGGAACAATGGAACGAGCTACTGACTTGTTGGAAATAATACATACCGATGTATGCGATCCAATAAGTATTGATGCTCATGGCAAGTATTGTTATTTTCTGACCTTCACAGATGATTTGAGCAGATATGGGTATATCTACTTAATGAAACACAAGTCTGAAACATTTGAAAAGTTCAAAGAATTTCAGAGTGAAGTGGAGAATCATGGTAACAAGAAAATAAAGTTTCTACAATCTGATCGTGGAGGAGAATATTTGAGTTATGAGTTTGGCCTTCATATAAAACAATGTGGAATAGTTTCACAGCTCACGCCACATGGAACACCACAGCGTAATGGTGTGTCCGAACGTCATAACCGCATTTTATTGGATATGGTGCAATCTATGATGTATCTTACCGATTTACCACTATCGTTTTGGGGTTATGCATTAGAGACAGCTGCATTCACTTTAAAAGGGCACCATCAAAATCCATTGAGACAACGCCTTATGAACTGTGGTTTGGCAAGAAACCAAAGTTGTCGTTTCTTAAATTTTGGGGCTGCGATGCTTATGTGAAAAAGTTTCAACCTGATAAGCTCAAAACCAAATCGGAGAAGTGCGTCTTCATAGAATACCCAAAGGTAACTATTGGGTACACCTTCTATCACAGATCCGAAGGCAAGTTTTTCATTGCTAAGATGGATCCTTTCTAGAGAAGAAGTTTCTCTCGAAAGAAGTGAGTGGGAGGAAAGTAGAACTTGATGAGGTAATTGTACCTTCTCCCTTATTGGAAAGTAGTTCATCACAGAAATCAGTTCCAGTGATTCCTACACCAATTAGTGAGGAAGTTAATGATGATGATCATGAAACTTCAGATCAAGTTGCTACCAAACCTCGTAGGTCTTCCAGAGTGGTACGGTAATCATGTTCTGGAAGTCATGTTACTAGACCATGATGAACCTATGAACTATGAGGAAGCGATGATGAGCCCAGATCCCGCGAAATGGCTTGAGGCCATAAAATCTAAGATATGATCCATGTATGAGAACAAAGTATGGACTTTGATTGACTTGCTCGATGATCAGCAAGCCATGTTAAATAAATGGATCTTCAAGAGGAAGACGAACACTGATAGCAGTGTTACTATCTACTAAGCTCGACTTGTTGCGAAAGGTTTTCGACAAGTTCAAGGTGTTGAATACGATGAGATTTTCTCACTCGTAACGATGCTTACGTTTGTCCGAATCATGTTAGCAATTGCCACATTTTATGAAATTTGGCAAATGGATGTCAAAACTGCATTCCTTAATGGATTTATTAAAGAAGAGTTGTATATGATGCAACCAGAAGGTTTTGTCAATCCTAAAGGTGCTAACAAAGTGTGCAAGCTCCAGCGATCCATCAATGGACTGGTGCAAGCATCTCGGAGTTGGAATATACACTTTGATGAGTTGATCAAAGCATATGGTTTTACAGACTTTTGGAAAGGCCTGTATTTACAAGAAAGTGAGTGGGAGCACTACAACCTTTCTGATAAGTATATGTGAATGACATATTGTTGATCGGAAATGATGTAGAATTTTCTGGAAAGCATAAAGAAGTGTTTGAAAGGAGTTTTTCAAAGAAAGACCTCGGTGAAGCTTCTTACACATTGAGCATCAAGATCTATAGAGATAGATCAAGATGCTTGATAAGATTTTTCAATGAGTACATACCTTGACAAGATTTTGAAGTAGTTCAAAACGGAACAGTCAAAGAAAGAGTTCTTGCCTGTGATGCAAAGGTGTGAAGTTGAGTAAGACTCAAAACCCGACCATGGCAGAAAATAGAAAGAGAATGAAAAGTCATTCCCTATGCCTCAGTCATAGGTTCTATAAAGTATGCTATGCTATGTACCAGACCTATTGTATACCTTGCTCTGAGTTTGGCAAAGGAATACAATTTTGATCTAAGAGTAGATCACTGGACAGCAGTGAATAATATCCTTAGTGAGGACTAAGGAGATGTTTCTTGATTATGGAGGTGATAAAAGAGTTCGTCATAAAGAGTTACATCGATGCAAGCTTTTACACCGATCCAGATGACTCTAAGTCTCAGTCTGGATACATATTGAAAGTGGGAGCAATTAGCTAGAGTAGCTCCGTGTAGAGCATTATAGACATAGAATATTTGCAAAATACACACGGCTCTGAATGTGACAGACCCGTTGACTAAACTTCTCTCATGAGCAAAACATGATCATACCTTAGTACTCTTTGGGTGTTAATCACATAGCGATGTGAACTAGATTATTGACTCTAGTAAACCCTTTGGGTGTTGATCACATGACGATGTGAACTATGGGTATTAATCACATACAGATGTGAATATTGGTGTTGAATCACATGGCGATGTGAACTAGATTATTGACTCTAGTGCAAGTGGGAGACTGAAGGAAATATGCCCTAGAGGCAATAATAGAGTTATTATTTATTTCCTTATATCATGATAAATGTTTATTATTCATGCTAGAATTGTATTAACCGGAAACATAATACATGTGTGAATACATAGACAAACTGAGTGTCACTAGTATGCCTCTACTTGACTAGCTCATTAATCAAAGATGGTTATGTTTCCTAGCCATGGACAAAGAGTTGTCATTTGATTAACGGGATCACATCATTAGGAGAATGATGTGATTGACTTGACTCATTCCGTTAGCTTAGCACTTGATCGTTTAGTATGTTGCTATTGCTTTCTTCATGACTTATACATGTTCCTATGACTATGAGATTATGCAACTCCCATTTACCGGAGGAACACTTTGTGTGCTACCAAACGTCACAACGTAACTGGGTGATTATAAAGGAGCTCTACAGGTGTCTCCGAAGGTACATGTTGGGTTGGCGTATTTCGAGATTAGGATTTGTCACTCCGATTGTCGGAGAGGTATCTCTGGGCCTTCTCGGTAATGCACATCACTATAAGCCTTGCAAGCAATGTAGCTAATGAGTTAGTTACGGAATGATGCATTACGTAACGAGTAAAGAGACTTGCCGGTAACGAGATTGAACTAGGTATTGAGATATCGACGATCGAATCACGGGCAAGTAACATACCGATGACAAAGGGAACAACATATGTTGTTATACGGTTTGACCGATAAAGATCTTCGTAGAATATGTGGGAGCCAATATGAGCATCCAGGTTCCGCTATTGGTTATTGACCGGAAACGTGTCTCGGTAATGTTTACATTGTTCTCGAACCCGTAGGGTCTGCACGCTTAAGGTTTCAATGACAGTTATATTATGAGTTTATGAGTTTTGATGTACCGAAGGAGTTCGGAGTCCCGGATGAGATCGGGGACATGATGAGGAGTCTCGAAATGGTTGAGACATAAATATCGATATATTGGATGACTATATTCGGAGTTCGGAAAGGTTCCGAGTGATTCGGGTATTTTTCGGAGTACCGGAGAGTTACGGGAATTCGCCGGGGAGTATATCGGCCTTATTGGGCCATACGAGAATAGAGGAGAGAGGCCGAAAGGAAGGAGGCGCGCAGCCCCCCTCTGGTCCGAATTGGACAAGGGGTGCAGCTCCCTTTTCCTTCCTCACCTCCCCCTCTTTCCTTCTCTCCTACTCCAACAAGGAAGGGGGGGAGTCCTACTCTCGGTGGGAGGAGGACTCCTCCTGGCGCGCCCCTCCTGGCCGGCCTACCCCCTCCCCTGGCTCCTTTATATACGGGGGCAGGGGGGCACCTCTAGACACAACAACAATTGATCCTTTGGATCTCTTAGCCGTGTGCGGTGCCTCCCTCCACGATAATCCACCTCGATAATATCATAGCGGTGCTTAGGCGAAGCCCTGCGTCGGTAGAACATCAAGATCGTCACCACGCCGTCGTGCTGACGGAACTCTCCCTCGACACTCGGCTGGATCAGAGTTCGAGGGACGTCATCGAGCTGAACGTGTGCTAGAACTCGGAGGTGCCGTAGTTTTGGTGCTTGATCGGTCGGGCCGTGAAGACGTATGACTACATCAACCGCGTTGTTCTAACGCTTCCGCTTTCGGTCTATGAGGGTATGTAGACAACACTCTCCCCTCTTGTTGCTATGCATCACCATGATCTTGCATGTGCGTAGAATTTTTTTTTTGAAATTACTACGTTCCCCAACACCATCTCCTCCAATCTACGACATATTGCGTCCTTTCTCGACCTCCATAGTGTACAAGCCCCTAGGAGCCTCAAATGTCACAGTGTCTCCTGTCAGCTTGTTGAATTTCAACCTCACATTGCATGGGACGATCTGTGTAAGAAAAAGCAAAATGACACAATGCAGTAATGCCAACACTAAAAATTAAAATAGTTGTTACATTTCATATAATTTCTTACCACCGCATGATGAAAACTCAGGTGGAAGTAGATGCCGAACAACTTGCCAGTTGCAAGGTTGCTAGCGCACCTTGACTTGCACAATCGACATGGTGGTGGTGGTGGTGGCGCCATTTTCCTAAAGCAATATGAGCAAAGGATTAACGATCCACTTCACAGGAAAGAAAAATAGTAGCATGTGATATTTTTGGTTCTTCTTCAGTTATATTTTCATAGCTTACTAACACCTTCTAGAATAGAACCAACAGCTAGCAGGCAAATGCCAAATCTTCCGCGAGAAGCAATTTGATTCTTTTTCCGTGAGAAGCAATTTGATGGACAATTATAATCCTAAGATCTAGCTAGGTAGTGCCAAATCTTCAGAGCTATCAACTAGCATACTAAATCAACTAAATCAAAATGTTCTATAAATCAACTAGCCTACTAAATCAACTTGCCTACTAAATCCACTAAATCAACTTGCCTACTAAATCAACTAAATCAAAATGTTATATAAATGAACTAAATCAACTAGCCTACTAAATCAACTTGCCCACTAAATCAACTAAATCAAAATGTTCTAAATCAACTAAATCATATGAACTAAATCAAAATGTTGCATATGAACTAGCCTACTAAATCAAAATGTAGCAGGGAGGAGGGGTTGTGGATGGAGGAGGGAGGAGGGAGAAGGAGGGGCGATTGGAGGAGGGAGGAGAGAGTAGGACGGAGGAGGAAGTGCGAAGCGAGGAGGGGCCGGCTGGCGGTGAGTGGAGGGAGGACGGAGGAGGAGGGCGGTACCGAGTCCAGCAAGGAGGCGGAGGTGACGGCAGCGCAAAGGGAGGAGGGGTAGGCGAGGGCAGCCGGTGGGGGAGGACCGACGTGGGGGGGGGGGTTGAGTGGGAGATAGAGTGAGTGTGAGTGTGAGTGGATCGGATAGAGGGGAGCGTGGGTGGTGGGAGATAGCTAGTTTTAGTAGTAGCGCGCTATAGGGAAAGGCGCTACTGCTAAACGACCTAGCAGTAGCGCACTTCGAATTAACGCGTTGCTGCTAGAACTAGCTTCGCGGAGGGGTCGTGGGAATTATAGCAGTAGCATGGCTTATAGGAGGCGCGCTGCTGCTACTTTTATTTCAGCAGCATGTTCTGCTGGAACGTGCTACTGCTATATTGTAGCAGCGCGTTATTTTAAAAATAGTTGCTGGTAAGATTCTGTGTATAGGCTTTTCCCTAGTAGTGTGTAGACATGACCGAGACACCTCTCTGGTCAATAACCAATAGCGGAACATGGATGCCCATATTGGCTCCTACATATTCTACGAACATCTTTATCGGTCGAACCGTTATGACAACATACATAATTCCCTTTGTCCATCGGTATGTTACTTGCCCAAGATTCGATCGTCGGTATCTCCATACCTAGTTCAATCTCGTTACCAGCAAGTCTCTTTACTCGTTCCGTGATACATCACCTCATGACTAAATCCTTAGTCATTTGCTTGCAAGCTTATGATGTGTATTATTGAGAGGGCCCAGAGATACCTCTCCGATACTCGGAGTGACAAATCCTACTGTCGATCTATGCCAACTCAACAAACACCTTCGGAGATACTTGTAGAGCATCTTTATGATCACCCAGTTACGTTGTGACGTTTGATAGCACACAAGGCATTCCTCTAGTATCTGGGAGTTGCATAATCTCATAGTCGAAGGAATATGTATTTGACATGAAGAAAGCAATATCAATAAAACTGAACGATCATTATGCTAAGCTAACGGGTGGTTCTTGTCCATCACATCATTCTCCTAATGATGTGATCCCATTATCAAATGTCAACACATGTCCATGATTAGGAAACCTTAACCAGCTTTGATCAACGAGCTAGTCTAGTAGATGCTTAATAGGGACACAATATTTGTTTATGTATTCACACATGTATTTAAGTTTTCGATCAATACAATTCTAGCATGAATAATAAACCTTTATCATGAATAAGGAAATATAAAATAACAACTTTATTATTGCCTCTAAGGCATATCTCCTTCAGTCTCCCACTTGTAGTAGAGTCAATAATCTAGTTCACATCGCCATGTGATTTAACACCAATAGTTCACATCGTCATGTGATTAATACCCATAGTTCACATCGCCATGTGACCAACACCCAAAGGGTCTACTAGAGTCAATAATCTAGTTCACATCATCATGTGATTAACACCCAAAGAGTACTAAGGTGTGATCATGTTTTTCTTGTAAATGAAGTTTAGTCAACGGGTCTACCACATTCAGATCCATATGTATTTCGCAAATTTCTATGTCTACAATGCTCTGCATGGAGCTACTCTAGCCAATTGCTCCCACTTTCAATACATATCCAGATTGAGACTCAGAGTCATCTGGATCGGTGTAAAAGCTTGCATCGACATAACCCTTTACGACAAACTCTTTATAACTTCCATAACCGAGAAACATTTCTTTAATTCTCTTAACTAAGGATAATTTTGACCGATGTCTACTGATCTACTCCTAGATCACTATTGTACCCCCTGGCCAAACTCATGGCAAGGTACACAATATGTTTGGTACACAACATGGCATACCTTATAGAACCTATGGCTGAGGCATAGGAATGACTTTCATTCTCTCTCTATCTTCTGCCGTGGTCGGGTTTTGAGTCTTACTCAACTTCACACCTTACAACACAGGCAATAACCCTTTCTTTGACTGATCCATTTTGAACTTCTTCAAAATCTTGTCAAGGTATCTGCTTTGTGAAAGTCCTATTAAGCGTCTTGATCTATCTCTTTAGATCTTGATGCCCAATATATAAGCAGCTTCATTGAGGTCTTTCATTGAAAAACTCATATTCAAGTATCCTTTAATGAATCGAGAAATTCTATATCATTTCCAATCAACAATATGTCATCTACATATAATATCGGAAATGCTACAGAGCTCCCACTCACTTTCTTGTAAATACACGCTTCACAGAAAGTCTGTATAAAACCATATGATTTGATCACCTCATCAAAGCATATATTCCAACTCTGAGATGCTTGCACCAGTCCTTAGATGGATCGCTGGAACTTGCACACTTTGTTAGCACCTTTAGGATCGACAAAACCTTCTGGTTGCATCATATACAACTCTTCTTTAATATCCATGAAGGAATGCAGTTTTTTTACATCCATTCGCCAGATTTCATAATTATAAAATGCGGCAATTGCTAACATGATTCGAACTGACTTAAGCATCGCTACGGGTGAGAAGGTCTCATCATAGTCAACCCCTTGAACTTGTCGAAAACCTTTTGTAACAAGTTGAGCTTTGTATTTGGTGACATTACCATCACTGTATGTCTTCTTCTTGAAGATCCATTTATTCTCAATGGCTTGCCGATCATTGGGAAAGTCCACTAAAGTCCACACTTTGTTCTCATACATGGATCCAATCTCATATTTCATGGCTTCAAGCCATTTATCGGAATCTGGGCTCATCATAGTTCTTCATAGTTCGTAGGTTCGCCTTGGTCTAGTAACAAGACTTCCAGAATAGGATTACTGTACCACTCTCGTGCGGAACGTGCTTTGTTCGACCTACGAGGTCCAGTAGTAACTTGATCTGAAGTTTCATGATCATCATCATTAGCTTCCTCTCTAGTTGGTGTAGGCAGCACGAGAATGGATTTCTCTAGTGTGCTACTTTCCAATTTGAGCGAAGGTACAATTACCTCATCAAGTTCTACTTTCCTCCCACTCACTTCTTTCGAGAGAAACTCCTTCTCTAGAAATGTTCCATTCTTGGCAACAAAGATCTTGCCTTCGTATCTGTGATAGAAGGTGTACCCAATTGTTTCCTTAGGGTATCCTATGAAGACGCACTTCTCCGATTTGGGTTCGAGCTTATCAGGCTGAGGCCTTTTGACATAAGTGTCGCAACCCCAAATTTAAGAAATGACAACTTAGGTTTCTTTCAAAACCATAGGTCATACGGTGTCGTCTCAACGGATTTAGATGGTGCCCTATTTAACGTGAATGCGTCTGTCTCCAAAGCATAACCCCAAAATGATAGTGGTAAATCGGTAAGAGACATCATAGAACGTACCATATCTGATAAAGCACGGTTACGACGTTCGGACACACCATTATGCCGTGGTGTTCTAGGTGGCGTGAGTTGTGAAACAATTGCACATTGTTTTAAATGAAGGCCGAACTCGTAACTCAAATATTCGCCTCCGCGATCAGATCATAGAAACTTTATTTCTTGTTACGATGATTCTACACTTCACTATGAAATTCTTTGAACTTTTTCAAATGTTTCAGACATGTGTTTCATCAAGTAGATATACCCATTCCTACTCAAATTATCTGTGAAGGTTAGAAAAATAACGATACCCGCCACGTGCTTCAACACTTATTGGACCGCATACATCGGTATGTATTATTTACAATAAGTCATTAGCTCGCTCCATTGTTCCGGAGAACAGAGTTTTAGTCATCTTGCCCATGAGGCATGGTTCTCAAATATCAAATGATTCATAATCAAGTGACTCCAAAAGTCCATCCGCATAGAGTTTCTTCATGCGCTTTATACCAATATGACCTAAACGACAGTGCCACAAGTATGTTGCACTATCATTATCAACTTTGCATCTGTTGGCATCAATATTATGAATATGTGTATCACTACGATCGAGATTCAATAAACCATTCACATTGGGTGTATGACCATAGAAGGTATTATTCATGTAAACATAACAACAATTATTCTCTGACTTAAATGAATAACCATATTGCAATAAACATGATCTAATCATATTCATGCTCAATGCAAACACCAAATAACATTTATTTAGGTTCAACACTAATACTGAAGGTAGAGGGAGTGTGCGATGGTGATCGTATCAACCTTGGAATCACTTCCAACACACATCGTCACCTCGCCCTTAACTAGTCTATGTTTATTCTGCAATTCCTGTTTCGAGTTACTAATCTTAGCAACTGAACCAGTATCAAATACCCAGGGGTTACTATGAACACTAGTAAGGTACATATCAATAACATGTATATCAAATATACCTTTGTTCACTTTGCCATCATTCTTATCCGCCAAGTATTTGGGGTAGTTCCGCTTCTAGTGACCATTCCCTTTGCAGTAGAAGCACTCTGTTTCAGGCTTAGGTCCAGCTTTGGGTTTCTTCACGCGAGTGGCAACTTGCCTGCCATTCTTCTTGAAGCTCCCTTTCTTTCCCTTTGCCCTTTTTCTTGAAACTAGTGGCCTTGTTAACCATCAACACTTGATGCTCTTTCTTGATTTCTTCCTTCACTGATTTCAGCATCGCGAAGAGCTCGGGAATCGTTTTCGTCATCCCTTGCATATTTATAGTTTATCACGAAGTTCTAGTAGCTTGGTGATAGTGACTAGAGAACTCTGTCAATCACTATCTTATCTGGAAAATTAATTCCCACTTGATTCAAGCGATTGTAGTACCGAGACATTCTGAGCACATGCTCACTGGCTGAGCTATTCTCCTCCATCTTGTAGGCACAGTACTTGTTAGAGGTCTCATACCTCTCGATATGGGCATGAGTCTGAAATACCAATTTCAGCTCTTGGAACATCTCATATGCTCTGTGGCGTCCAAAACGTTTTTAAGTCCCGGTTCTAAGCCTTAAATCATGGTGAACTAAACTATTAAGTAGTCATCATATCGAGCTTGCCAAACATTCATAACGTCTGCATCTGCTTCTGCAATAGGTCTGTCACCTAGCAGTGCATCAAGGACATAATTCTTCTATGCAGCAATGAGGATAATCCTCATATCACGGGCCCAGTCCGCATCATTGCTACTATCATGTTTCAACTTAGTTTTCTCTAGAAACATATCAAAAACATAGGGGAGCTACAACGCAAGCTATTGATCTACAACATAATTTGCAAATACTACCAGGACAAAGTTCATGATAAATTAAAGTTCAGTTAATCAAATTACTAATGAACTCCCACTTAAATAAACATCCCTCAAGTTATCTAAGTGATACGTGATCCAAATAAACTAACCCATGTCCGATCATCACGTGAGATGGGGTAGTCATCAATGGTGAACATCTCTATGTTGATCATATCTACTATATGACTCAGGTTCGACCTTTCGGTCTGCAGTGTTCTGAGACCATGTCTGTACATGCTAGGCTCGTCAAGTTTAACCCAAGTATTTTGCATGTGCAAAACTTTCTTACACTCGTTGTATGTGAACGAAGAGTCTATCACACCCGATCATGACATGGTGTCTCGAAACGATGAACTTTCGCAATGGTGCATACTCGGGGAGAATACTTATATCTTGAAATTTTGTGAATGGATCATCTTATAATGCTACCATCGTTCTAAGCAAAATAATATGCATAAAAGATAAACATCACATGCAATCAAGTATTACTAACTCAACACCTTAATCTCCATCTCCAAAGCATCGTCACCGGCTCGACACCTTGATCTCCATCATTGCGTCGTGGTTTGAGGGGGTCCTGGATTCGGGGGTCCTCAGGTGTCCGACCTAGGAGTATGGGCTGAGTTGCATGGGCTGTACAGGATCAAGCTGAAGATTATCTACCGTGTCCGGATGGGACTTCTCAATACCCGGACGGCAAAAATAGAGTTCGAAGGTTTCCTTCCCTGATAAAACGACCTTGTACAAACCCTTGGTCCCCTCCAGTGTGTATATAAACTGGAGGGGTTAGTTCATAGAGGGGATCTTCTTCACGACCATTGGAATCCTCATAGGCTAGGCATCTAGGGTTAGCCATCACGATCTCGAGGTAGATCAACTCTTGTAATCTTTCTACTCGTCGAATATAATCAAGAAGGAGTAGGGTTTTACCTCCCTTAAGAGGGCCGAACCTGGGTAAACACTGTGTCCCCTGGCCTCCTGTTACCATTGATCCTTAGACGCACAACTTGGGCCCCCCTACCCGAGATATACCGGTTTTGACACCAACATTGCTGCTTTCATTGAGAGCTCCGTTGTGCTGTCTGCAAAAAGCGATCCATGGCTCGCCTAATCATCAACAACAATATCACTTCCGGAGGGTGCCTGGCTTCAGGGCAGACCCTCCGGTTCGGCGGTTTCACCATGAGGGCCCACGCGGCCGTCGAGCCTGCAACTCCCCCCATGGCCACTGGACACCGTCCTCGCATTGGCCCCAAGTACTCTAAAAAATTGGATCCGGCAGATGTTTCATCCTTAAACGAACTGCTAGACCGCATCGCCACCCTGGGGGTCTCAACAGACTATGATCGGATCGGGCTCAAGCCCGATCAAAGGGAAATTAATCACCCACTTCGTGGCAGTCATTGAGGAACCGGCCACAAACACTTCCCTCCCATATTGAGGACCAAGTATGTTCGGGTCCCCGAAATCCCTGAGCCGGATACTTCCTCTTCGGAAGGGACTTTACTCCCACTGGACTCTGGTCCATGTGTAGGATTGCCGGAGCCTTTGTGCTTAACCGGACCTGAACCGGTTACTTCAGAAGCCATACCGGCTCCAAACACAGATATGGGACATGATCCAAAATTTAATCCACCCACCCACCACAATCTATATTCTCCAAGCAACTCAGGTCCTCCATTTATATACGACCTGATGTATGTGTGGCAGCAGCCCCAGGAAACGGTCCACCACTTTTGGGCCAGATTCCTGCTTGTTAAGAATAGGATCAAGGCCTGCTCAGATGCCGACATAGTTTTGGTTTTCCACCATAATTGCACAGACGAAGGGATATTGGATGCCCTCGACCGTCGCAACATATAGATTTTCACAGAATTATCGCATGTAGTACAAAAGTATTATGTGATGGAAAGCATATGGAGGGCCTAGAAAACTCAACTAGAGCCCGCCACCTCGACATAGTGTGCGGCCCACGCTAAAAGAACATACCCCGAGGGGTCACCCGACCACCAGGCTACGGGCAGGAAGAACAAGCCCTTCGTGGGAAACAGGTCCGTTCTTGATGAAATACTGGACAAAGCCTGCCCGATCCATACCACTCCGCACACAGTCCCAACCCATAGCCTCTGGGCATGCTGGGTGCTCCAACAAGTAGCAAAAAGTGGAGAGGCCATCCTCACGACAACCCAAAAGGATACTCACCGGAGAGGGACAACTTTAACGTCCTAACAGTCTTCGAGACTTTATCTTCCAACAACCGGCGCAAATGGGCGCTCCGCGACCTCACCGAAGTCCGTCATGTTACCGCACTGAGCCCATGGAACGACACGGCGATAACCTTTACGACCGAAGACGAAGCAAAGGCTCGGTTAGTCCGAGTACCCGCTGCCTTATTACTAAACCCCATCGTTAATGGTTTTTAGCTTAGTAAAGTGCTCATGGACGGCGGTAGTGGACTTAACCTCATCTATGAGGACACACTCGACAAGATGCAGACGGATAGGTCACGCGTTGAGCAAAGCAACACTACCTTTCGAGGTATTATCCCCAGTCAAGAGGCACACTGCTCGGGTAAAATCAACCTGGAAGTGGTGTTCGGCATGCCTAAGAACTATAGATCCGAGGAGTTGCTCTTTCATGTGGTCCCCTTTAATAGTGTGTATCACGCTATCCTCGGTCAGGACGCTTTCTCACGCTTTCAAGCTATACCCCATTATGGGTACATGAAGCTCAAAATGCCTGGCTGTCAGGACCCCGACTCGATGTCACATCGATCTAGCCGGTAACACCTCATATCACTTTGCGGCCTCACGCACGGTATCCCCACGGGTGTCGCCTTACCTTTGCCCGGGACCGTTTGCGCCTTTTGGCTCACGTATATGATAGTGTCGCTAGCATCCATATGATAAGGAGCCCGGGCTGACATGACTAGTCGTAAACCCAAAGTGGCACAGACTTACAGGGACAGGCATCCATGACCCAGCTTCGAACGTGTCGGTCATCAGCAAATGGGTCCGAGCTGTAGCACTGGGCTAGCAGGACTCCGGTAAACCGGGCTGTAGCGGGCTAACAGGACTCTGGTACTCAAAGCGTGACATTTCCCCGAAGGGACAGACACAGGAACGAAGAAGGACACATGCCGGCCAGCCTAAGTGTTCCGGAGCAGTAGCAAGCTACCATGGCTCAGTGGAAACACTAGGAGACATTTCCCGGTAAGAGAGGCTACTAAAGATAAACAACTAGATGGTTAGATCCCACACATACCAAGCATTTCAATAACATACACACAATATGCTCGATATGTGCAAATACAACATGGCATCACAACATGTCCCTACGACTCAAGTAATTTATTCAATAGGCTCCGAGGAGCGAGACATTACAAACATGGGTCTCATGACCCAACAATCAGAGCATACAAATCAAAGCACAAACGGAAGCTATCATGTCTGAGTACAGACATCTATAAATGAAAAAGGCTGAGAAGCCTGACTATCTATCAGATCCTGCCGAGGGCACAAGATCGTAGCTGAGGTATCAAGCTAAACGTCGAAGTCCAAGCGGAACTACTAGTGAGACTGAAGTCTCTCTGCAAAAACATAAAATAGGCAAACGTGAGTACAAATGTACCCAGCAAGACTTACATCAGATCTATCTACATATGCATCATTATCAACAAAGGGGATGGTAGGGTTTGACTGCAGCAAGCCAGCTTTGACTCGGTGGCTATCCTGAACTACGACTGCAAGCGACTCTTTTGAGGTGGCGCACACGAGTCCACATATTCACCAACCAATACACCACTATGGATCCGCTCTCGTCTCCCTACGAGAACGCCATCCATAGCACTCATGCTTATCTTGCGTATTTTAGAGTATCCACTTTCACTTGTCTATGAACTGTACAAGGGGTCCACGTTTCCATATCCGAGGAATCCGGCTATTCGAATAGATGATGTTAACCCTGCAGGGGTGTACTTCTTCACACACGCTCCCGCCACTTACCGCCCTGTACACGTCATGTACCTCGGCAACCTTCAAGCGGAAGCCGGGCGAGGGAGTCGGCCACGACCTGACTAACCGAACAAGTCTCTAGTCCAGGTTTATCACCTATTCAGGTTCCATCCGCAAGGAGATCCGGCCGGGGTGTCGCTTACGGCCCCAAACGATGTGTGCAGGGTTCCCAAGCCCACCAACCGGGTGCCACTTGGTACACCGTGCCACGGTGCCTAGTCTGTCCCAAGCCCACCTGTACCGGGTGCCACTTGGTAGACTACTAACACTACCTACAAACACCAGAAACTAGTTGCAACTCCTGGACAGAGATCATGTTGATTAATAAGTCGAGAGGGGCACTTAAGCATTCCAATGTGTGGTAGTAGCTGGTCATGGATCACAAACACAGAGCTCAGTTCCTGAGGACGGCTGCAATGAGACAACCCACCATGTACTCCTACATGGCCTCTCACCGCTACCTTTACCAAATCGTGTTCACACACTTAGCTCACACACCGTAGGACATGTTCACATGCCTCTGATTCATCCCCGATGAATCAGACCTGACTCAACTCTAAGCAGTAGCAGGCATGACAACAAGCATGAATGAGTAGGCACAACAGGGCTCAAACAACTCCTACTCATGCTAGTGGGTTTCATCTATTTACTGTGGCAATGACGGGTCATGCAAAGGATAAAGGGGTTCAGCTACCGCAGCAAGTAACAAATATGTCGTTGTTGTCCTAATGCAGTAAAAGAGAGCAGGAGCGAGAGAGTAGGATTGTATCGGAATGAACAAGGGGGTTTTGCTTGCCTGGCACTTCTGAAGATAACATTGAGTCTTCATCAGTGTCAACGATCACATCATCGGTATCACGTCTATCGAGAGGGGACAAATACCGGCAACACAGAAGGGAACACAATCAATGCAATGCACAATATGATGCATGATCATGACATGGCAAAATGAATGTGTTTTGAGCTAATGCAACTAGCAACAGATTAAATGAAGTTGGTTTGAATACAAGATTCAAATTCAAACTCCATATGTGATTATTTAAATGCCCTTTAATTGATTTGTGCTAAACAGCAGCTATAAGTTGTTCTAACATGCATGAAAATGGTACAGATGGATTCCTTGAATTTTTCTGATAATTTTTCATATATAAATTATTTAATTTGGAGTTACGGTTAATTTTCTATGAATTTTAGAAGTTTTAGGCATTTTCTGGAATTTTCTGATTTATTTTAAATCCAGAAAATCATTTAATGCGTCAGCATGACATCACCTTGACGTCAGCAGGTCAACAGGGGTCGGTCAGGGTCAAACCTGACGTGTGGGGGCCACACGTCAGTGACAGGGGGTTAACAGGGGTTAATTTAATTTAATTAAAAGGTTAGGGGGGGTCGGGCCCATTGGTCAGCGACCCTGGGGGTCAAACCCGGTCAACTCGCCGGCGTTTAGCCGCCGGCGAGGCCGAGCGCGGTGGAGGAAGTGCATTTGCACGTTACGGCCACCAAACGGGAGGCGGAGAGCATCTACGAGCTCCTGGGAATGAGCCGCAGCTCTTGGTGGTGATGGTTGAGCTCGGGGTGGCCGGAGACGTCGCCGGCGACGACTTTGGCGGTCGCCGGAGTTCGGGCGCCGATGAAAACGGCGCCACCGTGCACGGGAGGATCAACGGGTAGCAACTACGCGTTCTGCAGGCTCCCACAAAGCCAACGGGCATATGCACGGGGCCGATTGGCCACCGGAGCCTCGTCGGCGACGAGTTCGTGCGGCGGTGTGCTTCGGGCATCATGGGAAGTGGTGCTACAACGAGCGCTAGGCCGTGGGGTTAGGGGGAAACGACGGAGGAGCTCACTGGGAGGTCGAAGCGCAGCTCAGTGGGCCTGGGGACGACCTAGACGGCGCGAATCGAAGACGAGGTCACCGGCGGCCGAAGGTTGAAGAAGAGCTCGAAGTCGACGCTGCAGGGCTTCCAGCGGGGCGTGGTTCGGTGAGGAGGAAGGAGGGGGTCGAGGCGGAGCTCGTGGTGTGTCGGAGAGGCTAGGGGTGGCCGGTGGCCACGAGAGAGCTCGTCGGCGGCGGCGGGTGTGTTCGGTGGCTGCGCGCGAGAGAGCCAGAGGAGGAGAGGAGCTCGGGGAGAGATTGAGAGGCCTGGGGGGGGGGGTGCGTGGCATCGCGGACGGGGTCCAGGGCGGCGAGAGGAAGCAGGAGGTGGCCAGGGGGAAGCAGGAGGTGGCCGAGGCAGCGTCGGCGCGCGCCACGCCTCGTCTCTGTTCGTCCTCCTGGCAGAGGAGGAAGAGGACAAGGGGGAGGAGGTGGGCTGGGCCGGCCGGCTGCGGTGCTGGGCCAGATGGGGCGCTAGGTGGGGCTGCAGGTAAGTGGGCTTCTCTCTCTCTTTTTTCTAATTCTGTTCTGTTTTATCTTTTCTATTTTCTGCAATTTGTTTTTGATTTGATTTAAAATATCAAATCATTTTATAAAATCCTGGAAACAGTTATGGGTGTTTTCTGAATTATTTCAGTGACCCCTAACAATTTTCCAACATTTATTTGAACATTTAAATTATTTATAGTATTTAAATGCCCAAAGTCAAATACAATATGGTTTAATTCAGTGACCAAATATGCCCTGCAAAAATATAAATCATTTTTGGTAGATGCTTTCACCTCAAACCAGAAATGTTGAACATTTTTAGAGGACATTTTGAGTTCAATGAAAAAGGTTTTATTTTGACCCTAGTTGAATTCATTTGGTGTTAGGGCTTAGTCAATCCCCATCTCAGGTTTAAATGAAATTTAAACATGATGTAACACTCTAATGCATGCACTAGGCATTGTCAGAACTAGGGATGTGACAACTCACCCCCACTAAACAAGAATCTCGTCTCGAGATTCAAGCGTAGGGTAAAGTGAGGGGTAAACGCAACTAGTATAGTCTTCACGATCCAGGGTGCACTTTAGTTGAACGTTGATTCATTCACCATCATTGTCTTGATGTCTTGCTCTGAGAAATCCTGCCAACATGACATGGAGGGAAGAAGGAGACTCTAGAAGGGTCGATCTTCTCGAAGATCGAACAACTCACGGAATGAGACATAGGACCATCTCTCGGGTTGAGACACGAGATACACATCAAGAGGGGTGGAAAGAAACGGATGACGAAGGTTCACTAGGTAGACAACAATTTCACGCTTAAGAAGGTGGTAATCGATTGTCGACGTAGCGAGGAGTTGAGTTGCCATGATACCACGACGAAACATCCTGGGGAAGGGTGATTCATAGACTATTACCCTAAGTGGCAAAAAGAATTACTTTTGATTCAAAGATCATTGAAACTCTTCATACCAGCATAAGGCAATTCACAACGATCGTTTGGAGGGGGTCAGTAGAATGGCATACTCAGACTTGGATGATGTGGATTACCTTGTTGAAGACAACGTAATGGATGAATTTGCTTATCACCGGAGGTGGAAGAGACCCATGGTAGAATGACACATTGACGGTGCAAGCTGGGAACAAAATGCAAATGCTGGGAATGATTCTGGCAACTGGGGAAAAAACCCAACAACAGAGAGTGAATTCACTGTTTGAAAAGATCATAGCATTACCGAGGAAACTGAGAGCAAACCCAGTTAGTGCCGATGATAACACCTAGCGCTTGTGCGTGCTCTCAAGAACTTGAGCATTTCCATATTCATCAAGGTTTTACCAACATCCGTGTCAAGGATCCTGGCAACACAACTTGCTACCATGATGAACAACGATGGACAATGCAGATGCATAGGAAGATAACATCAACTCAGATTTCACCCTAGCGAGGCCAAGGAAACAAAATCTGGATGATCGACCGAGAGACATTTAGCACTCCGCTTCTAATGTTCTCCTTGACGTGCTAGTGTAACTCATTCTTAGATATGGTTTGCTAACTAGAACATCAAGTAAAGGTCGGACTTCGGGAGCAATAGAATCCATAACGAACAGTTACGGAGGTAAATCCTACGAAATCCTTATGGGGAGGTGGCCAACTTCCTCAAACAAGATACTACAATAATAGGTCTTCCGGCTGGGTGTGTGGGCCACGACATCCACCTTACCGGTTATCGAGGGACCAATATTATAGTTCTTGGGAAATATTCCAACCATCATATCTGGCTGAGACTCAGATTTGGTTGGTGTCAGGACATTCCAGACTCATCGAGTCTAGGAAGAAAAATGAAAGTTTGCAACACAAATCGATGAGATGACGTTGCGAGATTCTCGGGAAATGAACTACGATAGCAAGCTCCAAAACATGAGCTGGTTCTGCTACAAACATGTGAACACGTTGTCCCAGACAAGCATGCCCACATGGTAATCTTACAATAAAACACTACCGAGTTCTGGTTGGGAGCCATCATCGAGGATATCGAAGTCTTTACGCAAGTCCATGGATTAGATCCCAAGCATAGACTTCTTTTCCTTGAACAAGTCAATCAGTGGCTTGGTGTGCTAGGATATACATATGGAATGAAGATGATCAGTCTAACATACCACAGAATTCTTCGCACGTGCATGACCGACTTGGGATGATTCCAAAGGAGCAAAAACAAACCTTCTCGAGTTCACGACGGCAACTTACATCAAAATGCACGTGAATCAAAGGAAGTCACTCCTTTCATCAAACAAGTACTTCATGAGCTAGCATGAAGAAGATGCTTTCAAAAGTTTCCAACACTAACTTAATGTTCAACAACATCATGGAGGAGATAAGGATGTTGTCAATGGACTCAACAACAACTCATCGGAATTTCCATATCACTGGACTTCCACCATCGTGTGAACACGGTGATAGCATTGGTCAGACCCAAAAGATATAATGGTGTATGCTCGAGGGATCAACCACGAGGAAGACAACATTACGAACATCGTTGGTTCTGACTTGATTTGACGATAGCCCATACTCAAATCAAAGGATTGATAAGAGATAGGTCCAGCAACTGATCACAGGGACCAATCGATGAAGATATCATCTTTCTTCAACACACACTACACAAGAATAACCCTTTGGAACGAACTAAGTCAGGCAAGCTTTTATCTTCCAACCCTCCAAGTCGTCGTTTAGCTTAACCAACTAGGTCAGGGATATCTAACACCGATTCTTGGAGAGAAGGTGGTTCACAAGAAACCAACTTGATCACGAGCTCAACATAGCGGTCAGGTGACAACCTGGTAATACTTCCGAGAAGATCTTCGGAAATCACGAACCACCGATATGTTACTAAGCTCGAGAACAATCTTGCTTTTCAGGGCAAGATGATATGATCAATAGAGCAAGAATTTGAAATAATCCTAACTCATCGATCGAGGAGTGAACCAGGAGAATGGACTAGGTAGCACGATCAATCTTAGAATGATGATTCAATAACCAACATGCTAAGATTGAAATTATTGTCCTTTAACTACCCAACAACGGGGTTGCTAGGCGTATTGACTTCACACATCACAATTCATTTGTTGGTATTCCGGTTGCATCAACACGAAGACCGAGGAATGACTAATGACGACAAGAAGTATCACTGTACCAAGCGTTCATAGGATGGTGTGCAATTCCTATAACAATCCCGATTTAAAGATGGTAATACTCCAAGGTAGAACAGAGCAAAAGCTGGATTGGCATTTTGATCTGCGGAGCACAACTTCTTTAACCCAATCCTAGATATGGAAGAGGTACTGGAGTTTGTTTCTCCTAGTCATCCCGGAATGGAATGGCTTGACAGACCACAAGAGTCATAGGAATCGATGAACGAACGCACGCATACTCTTGACTATCAATTGATAGACGAGGGTCAGAATGCAACTAAAGAGAGACAACTCAAAGGAACTTATGATTTTCTGAGTTGTGGATGCATGGTTTAGCATGTCGAACGAATTCCACATGTTTCTTCCGGATAACCCATGCAGAAAAGTAGAACTGGCAGAGTTACAATGTAGAATCGAGAACCCATTGAGAGCACTCTGATTGTGATCTTTCGATCAGCGAGGAACATCTGCCATAAACGGTTCATAGTATTTGGAAGAAGGAAATACCACGGACCTCGAGGACTAATGCAAGGGTTACTAATATCCTGAAGGAACTAGCAACACTATCAACATGATTTAAGTAGAGTGAATCTCGGGTTCAGAAACCCAGGAATAGAATACCTACTACTAAGTAGCATCATGGGATGCTTTCGAGAATGATGGCCAGAATCATCACACTGGGAACACAAATCATGGCTAAATTACTAGATGATCCCCTAAGACACCTAGGGTCATAATAATAACTCCAACATAAAGGTCGAGGCAGTAAAGTACCTCAACTCACTGATTTGTGTGATTAATCTGACCAAAGGCACATCGGAAACAGGAGGAAGGGATTTGCAATGCATCAGACTGTTTGGAAACCTGGGATGACTCGGACAGCATAACGGCTGTAAATGCTCAGAAAAGATTTGAGACATTCACAAAAATGGTGGCATAACCACTCAGAAGCACAATATCAAGGTTTCGAGATCAACAGTTAACATACGGAAGTAGTAGGAGCTGAACTGAGGCTTGAATCAACAATCTTATAAGTCTACGGATTAGTAACACGTGATCCTGATAGAAAGAAGAGATAGCCTAGTTCTTAATCCCCGTAGAAGATAAGATGATGACTCAGATCAGAAGGGCATAAGGTATAAGGAGTAAAAAGAGCCTTACGTTCCATCCCACAATCAATTCCCTTACATATAACTAAAGCATTTCTAGACTCAACTTCGACCAGTTTGGCTTGGTAATCCTACAGGCAGTCAAGCTCTGATACCAACGCTGTCAGGACCCCGACTCGATGTCACATCGATCTAGCCGGTAACACCTCATATCACTTTGCGGCCTCACGCACGGTATCCCCACGGGTGTCGCCTTACCTTTGCCCGGGACCGTTTGCGCCTTTTGGCTCACGTATATGATAGTGTCGCTAGCATCCATATGATAAGGAGCCCGGGCTGACATGACTAGTCGTAAACCCAAAGTGGCACAGACTTACAGGGACAGGCATCCATGACCCAGCTTCGAACGTGTCGGTCATCAGCAAGTGGGTCCGGGCTGTAGCACTGGGCTAGCAGGACTCCGGTAAACCGGGCTGTAGCGGGCTAACAGGACTCCGGTACTCAAAGCGTGACATTTCCCCGAAGGGACAGACACAGGAACGAAGAAGGACACATGCCGGCCAGCCTAAGTGTTCCGGAGCAGTAGCAAGCTACCATGGCTCAGTGGAAACACTAGGAGACATTTCCCGGTAAGAGAGGCTACTAAAGATAAACAACTAGATGGTCAGATCCCACACATACCAAGCATTTCAATAACATACACACAATATGCTCGATATGTGCAAATACAACATGGCATCACAACATGACTCTACGACTCAAGTAATTTATTCAATAGGCTCCGAGGAGCGAGATATTACAAACATGGGTCTCATGACCCAACAATCAGAGCATACAAATCAAAGCACAAGCGGAAGCTATCATGTCTGAGTACAGACATCTATAAATGAAAAAGGCCGAGAAGCCTGACTATCTATCAGATCCTGCCGAGGGCACAAGATCGTAGCTGAGGTATCAAGCTAAACGTCGAAGTCCAAGCGGAACTACTAGTGAGACTGAAGTCTCTCTGCAAAAACATAAAATAGGCAAACGTGAGTACAAATGTACCCAGCAAGACTTACATCAGAACTATCTACATATGCATCATTATCAACAAAGGGGATGGTAGGGTTTGACTGCAGCAAGCCAGCTTTGACTCGGTGGCTATCCTGAACTACGACTGCAAGTAACTCTTTTGAGGTGGCGCACACGAGTCCACATATTCACCAACCAATACACCACTATGGAACCGCTCCCGTCTCCCTACGAGAACGCCATCCATAGCACTCACGCTTATCTTGCGTATTTTAGAGTATCCACTTTCACTTGTCTATGAACTGTACAAGGGGTCCAAGTTTCCATATCCGAGGAATCCGGCTATTCGAATAGATGATGTTAACCCTGCAGGGGTGTACTTCTTCACACACGCTCCCGCCACTTACCGCCCTGTACACGTCATGTACCTCGGCAACCTTCAAGCGGAAGCCGGGCGAGGGAGTCGGCCACGACCTGACTAACCGAACAAGTCTCTAGTCCAGGTTTATCGCCTATTCGGGTTCCATCCGCAAGGAGATCCGGCCGGGGTGTCGCTTACGGCCCCAAACGATGTGTGCAGGGTTCCCAAGCCCACCAACCGGGTGCCACTTGGTACACCGGGCCACTGTGCCTAGTCTGTCCCAAGCCCACCTGTACCGGGTGCCACTTGGTAGACTACTAACACTACCTACAAACACCAGAAACTAGTTGCAACTCCTGGACAGAGATCATGTTGATTAATAAGTCGAGAGGGGCACTTAAGCATTCCAATGTGTGGTAGTAGCTGGTCATGGATCACAAACACAGAACTCAGTTCCTGAGGACGGCTGCAATGAGACAACCCACCATGTACTCCTACATGGCCTCTCACCGCTACCTTTACCAAATCGTGTTCACACACTTAGCTCACACACATGGGGACATGTTCACACGCCTCTGATTCATCCCCGATGAATCAGACCTGACTCAACTCTAAGCAGTAGCAGGCATGACAACAAGCATGAATGAGTAGGCACAACAGGGCTCAAACAACTCCTACTCATGCTAGTGGGTTTCATCTATTTACTGTGGCAATGACGGGTCATGCAAAGGATAAAGGGGTTCAGCTACCGCAGCAAGTAACAAATATGTCGTTGTTGTCCTAATGCAGTAAAAGAGAGCAGGAGCGAGAGAGTAGGATTGTATCGGAATGAACAAGGGGGTTTTGCTTGCCTGGCACTTCTGAAGATAACATTGAGTCTTCATCAGTGTCAACGATCACATCATCGGTATCACGTCTATCGAGAGGGGACAAATACCGGCAAACACAGAAGGGAACACAATCAATGCAATGCACAATATGATGCATGATCATGACATGGCAAAATGAATGTGTTTTGAGCTAATGCAACTAGCAACAGATTAAATGAAGTTGGTTTGAATACAAGATTCAAATTCAAACTCCATATGTGATTATTTAAATTCCCTTTAATTGATTTGTGCTAAACAGCAGCTATAAGTTGTTCTAACATGCATGAAAATGGTACAGATGGATTCCTTGAATTTTTCTGATAATTTTTCATATATAAATTATTTAATTTGGAGTTACGGTTAATTTTCTATGAATTTTAGAAGTTTTAGGCATTTTCTGGAATTTCCTGATTTATTTAAAATCCAGAAAATCATTTAATGCGTCAGCATGACATCACCTTGACGTCAGCAGGTCAACAGGGGTCGGTCAGGGTCAAACCTGACGTGTGGGGGCCACACGTCAGTGACAGGGGGTTAACAGGGGTTAATTTAATTTAATTAAAAGGTTAGGGGGGGTCGGGCCCACTGGTCAGCGACCCTGGGGGGTCAAACCCGGTCAACTCGCCGGCGTTTAGCCGCCGGCGAGGCCGAGCGCGGCGGAGGAAGTGCATTTGCACGTTACGGCCACCAAACGGGAGGCGGAGAGCATCTACGAGCTCCTGGGAACGAGCCGCAGCTCTTGGTGGTGATGGTTGAGCTCGGGGTGGCCGGAGACGTCGCCGGCGACGACTTTGGCGGTCGCCGGAGTTCGGGCGCCGATGAAAACGGCGCCACCGTGCACGGGAGGATCAGCGGGTAGCAACTACGCGTTCTGCAGGCTCCCACAAAGCCAACGGGCATATGCACGGGGCCGATTGGCCACCGGAGCCTCGTCGGCGACGAGTTCGTGCGGCGGTGTGCTTCGGGCATCATGGGAAGTGGTACTACAACGAGCGCTAGGCCGTGGGGTTAGGGGGAAACGACGGAGGAGCTCACTGGGAGGTCGAAGCGCAGCTCAGTGGGCCTGGGGACGACCTAGACGGCGCGAATCGAAGACGAGGTCACCGGCGGCCGAAGGTTGAAGAAGAGCTCGAAGTCGACGCTGCAGGGCTTCCGGCGGGGCGTGGTTCGGTGAGGAGGAAGGAGGGGGTCGAGGCGGAGCTCGTGGGTGTGTCAGAGAGGCTAGGGGTGGCCGGTGGCCACGAGAGAGCTCGTCGGCGGCGGCGGGTGTGTTCGGTGGCTGCGCGCGAGAGAGCCAGAGGAGGAGAGGAGCTCGGGGAGAGAGTGAGAGGCCTGGGGGGGGGTGCGTGGCGTCGCGGACGGGGTCCAGGGCGACGAGAGGAAGCAGGAGGTGGCCAGGGGGAAGCAGGAGGTGGCCGAGGCAGCGTCGGCGCGCGCCACGCCTCGCCTCTGTTCGTCCTCCTGGCAGAGGAGGAAGAGGACAAGGGGGAGGAGGTGGGCTGGGCCGGCCGGCTGCGGTGCTGGGCCAGACGGGGCGCTAGGTGGGGCTGCAGGTAAGTGGGCTTCTCTCTCTCTTTTTCTAATTACTGTTCTGTTTTATCTTTTCTATTTTCTGCAATTTGTTTTTGATTTGATTTAAAATATCAAATCATTTTATAAAATCCTGGAAACAGTTATGGGTGTTTTCTGAATTATTTCAGTGACCCCTAACAATTTTCCAACATTTATTTGAACATTTAAATTATTTATAGTATTTAAATGCCCAAAGTCAAATACAATATGGTTTAATTCAGTGACCAAATATGCCCTGCAAAAATATAAACCATTTTTGGTAGATGCTTTCACCTCAAACCAGAAATGTTGAACATTTTTAGAGGACATTTTGAGTTCAATGAAAAAGGTTTTATTTTGACCCTAGTTGAATTCATTTGGTGTTAGGGCTTAGTCAATCCCCATCTCAGGTTTAAATGAAATTTAAACATGATGTAACACTCTAATGCATGCACTAGGCATTGTCAGAACTAGGGATGTGACACTGGCCCTAATGGAATCATCACAATCTCGAGCGACCTGGACAAAGCCCTTCGTGCCGATAACAAAACCGCATCCTTGGCCCTCGAGGCACTATCTGAAGCCCTAGCGGCAGAGGAATTAACCACCTTACGAGCTATGGTGGATAGGGACGATGTGATCCTCGACAAGAGATCCAAGTCCACCTCTTTCAAGCCAGCCAAAGAAATAGTAAAATTCCAAGTGCACCCGTCGGACCCTAATAAAACAGTGTCTATCGGGGCACAACTGGATCCGACAGTGGACGCCGCCCTATGAGCATTCCTGCGTGAGAATTGGGATATTTTTGCCTGGCACCCTTCAGACATGCCCAGCAGCCCACCAAGACTGGTCGAACATAGTCTCAACATAATCAAAGGATTCAAACCCGTAAAGCAGACACTACGGTGATTCTTCAAACCCAAGCGTTAAGCCATGGGAGAAGAGCTAGCCAAGTTATTAGAGGCTAGGTTCATTCGGGAAATCAAACATCCAGATTGGTTAGACAACCTGGTTATGGTACCTAAAAAGGACAAATCGTGGCACCTGTGTGTCGACTTCAAGGACCTCAACAAGGCTTGCCCAAAAGATCCCTTCCCATTGCCTCGCATCGACCAAATCATTGATGCAACCGTAGGACACGATCCTATGTGTTTCCTCGACGCCTATTCTGGATACCATCAGATTAAGATGAAGGAATCGGACCAGGCTGCAACTGCATTCATCACCCCTTATGGTCCCTTCTGCTTCAACACTATGCCCTTCGGGCTTAAAAATGATGGGGCTACTTACCAGCATATGATCCAAACTTGCTTGGAAAAACAAATCAGCAAAACAGTCGAAGCATACATGGACGACGTGGTCATCAAGAAAAAGTGCGTCGAGACACTGGTAGATGATCTACGCCTTACCTTCGACAACCTCCGGACATACGATATATGACTTAATCCGGAAAAGTGTGTCTTCAGAGTACCAACTGGAAAATTGCTAGGCTTCATTGTTTCCCATAGAGGAATCGAGGCAAACTCAACCAAGATCCGAGCGCTGTCACAATTGGCCATCCCAACAGACCTTAACCAGGTCCAGAAGCTAGCTGGATGTGTCGCGGCCTTAAGCCGATTTATCTCCAAATTAGGAGAAAAAGCATTAACAATCTACAAGCTACTATGCCTCACTGACAACTTCAAATGGACGGATGCAGCCCCAGCCGGATTGGAAGAAATCAAGACCCTCCTCACAAGCAACCCAATCCTGGCAGCACCAGGTATTGGAGAGCCTATGTTATTATATATTTTGGCAACTACTCAAGTAGTAAGTGTTGTCCTCATCGTCGAACGAGGGGTGGAGGGACATAAATTCCCCACCCAAAAACCAGTCTACTATATATCGGAGGTCCTTACACCTTGCAAATCCCGATACCCTCATTACCAGAAGATAGCCTACATAGTCTTCATGGCACCCTGCAAACTTCGACACTACTTCCATGAGTGTTCGGTAATAGTGGCATCCGAAGTGCCGCTGAATGACATCATCAAAAACAGGGACGCCACTAGTCGCATAGCCAAATGGGCCATCAAGCTATTACCATTTGAAATCATCTACAAGCCACGCCGCACTATTAAATCCCAGGTATTGGCCAACTTCGTCGCTGAATGGATGGAAGCTAAACTCCCTAAAGAGTACAGCTCATACTCTAATTGGATTATGTACTTCGATGGCTCCAAAATGCTGTCCGGACTGGGGGCTGGTGTAATCCTCACATCCCGTACTGGGGACACAGTCCACTACATACTGCAAATTATGTATATGGACTCTAATAATGCAGCCGAATACGAGGCTCTACTACACGGTCTTCGCATGGCTGTTTCCATGGGTATACAACGCTTGGAGGTGCGCGGCGATTCGAACCTCGCAATTTCCCAGGTCAATGGAGAGTTCGATGCAAAGGACCCAAAAATGGTGGCATATCGAAATGCCATATTAAAACTATCAGCTCAGTTCGACGGACTTGAGTTCCATCATGTCACCCGAGAAAGTAATCAGGCAGCTGACATGACATCCTTGCTCGTATGGGTGCTAAGCGCGACCCTGTGCCACCCAACACCTTTGTGAACGGCTTTTTACGCCATCTGTGGTGTGGCAGGGCGAAGATGGAGAAGGAAATGCGGACCTGATCACACCCCCAACCGCCGAACACAATGCAGACAATGTCGAGGGTCCGGATATCGAGATAAGACTCTCTGCTCACGAGATCTTGGCGGTTATCACTCCCTGGACCGAACCATTGCTGGCCTACCTTAATAGGCAAGAGCTCTTTGACGATCAAAACAAGACGCGATGCATAGTTCAGCGCTCCAAAGCCTTTAAAGTGCATGAGGGTGAACTATATAAAAGAAGTACTACTGGAGTCCTTCTAAGGTGTATCTCCGAAGAGGAGGGAAGGCAACTCTTGGCAGAAATACATGCTGGTCTCGGTGATCATCACGCCGCAGCCCGCGCCCTTGTAAGCAAGGTGTTCTGGACAGGGTTTTTCTGGCCTACGGCTCGAGCTGATGCTCAAGACCTTGTCCAACGTTGTGTGGGCTGTCAGCTTTTCGCCAATCAAAGCCACATGCCTCCCACCGCATTAAGAACAATCCCCATTACTTGGCCCTTTGTGGTCTGGGGGCTTGACATGGTTGGACCCATTAAAGGGGGAAGCCACAAAAAGAAATACTTGTTGGTCATGGTGGATAAATTCACTAAATGGATCGAGGACAAACCAGTAAAAACAGATGAGGCCGGACCAGTGATTGACTTTATATCCGGCGTGGTCCACCGTTATGGTGTCCCACATAGTATCATCACTGATAATGGCTCTAACTTCACAGCTGATGAGGTGAAAACTTGGTGCGCTAAGTTGGGCATTAAACTCGACTATGCATCCATATACCACCCTCAAACAAATGGCCAAGTCGAACGAGCCAATGGTCTGATCATGAGTGGTATTAAGCCCAGACTAGTGCGCTCTTTACGAGAATCAGACAAGCACTGGGTTGAGGAACTCGATTCCGTACTCTGGGGACTCCGGACCATGCCCAATCGAACGGCCGATTACACACCTTTCTTTATGGTGTACAGTGCAGAAGCCGTACTACCCTGCGATATTATTCATGACTCACCTAGAGTGCGCATATATGAAAACAAAGAAGCCAAACTAGATCGGCAGGACGACCTAGACGGACTTGAAGAGGAGCGTGATGTTGCCAAGGCTCTTTCCGCATTTTATCGACAACAGGCCAGGCGTTACCAAAGCAAAGAAGTGCGGGCTAAAACATACAATGTCGGAGAACTTGTTCTACGCCTCCCGGAGAAGAAAAAGGATAAGCTCAAACCTAAATGGGAGGGGCTGTCGGTGTCCAAACTGGCGGATCTCGGGTAGGGGGTCCTGGGTTGTGCGTCTAAGGCTGATGGTAACAGGAGGTGGGGGACACAATGTTTACCCTGGTTCGGGCCCTCTCTATGGAGGTAATACCCTACTTCCTGCTTGATTGATCTTGATGAATATGAGTAAGTATTACAAGAGTTGGTCTACCACGAGATCGTAATGGCTAAACCCTAGAAGCTAGCCTATTATTATGATTATTGTTGTCCTACGGACTAAACCCTCTGGTTTATATAGACACCGGAGGGGGCTAGGGTTACACAAGGTCGGTTACTGTCGTGGAAAGGAATCTACATAGCCGAATCGCCAAGCTTGCCTTCCACGCAAAGGAGAGACCCATCCGGACATGGGACGAAGTCTTCTATCTTGTATCTTCATAGCCTAACAATCCGGCCCATGTATATAGTCCGGCTGTCCGAGGACCCCTTAATCCGGGACTCCCTCAGTAGCCCCTGAACCAGGCTTCAATGACGATGATTCCGGTGTGCAGATTGTCTTCGACATTGCAAGGCGGGTTCCTTCTCTGAATACTTCTAGGTACCTGTGTTTAGAGAGCAGTGTTCGGCTTCCCATTTAATGTCACGCTCATCGGCTTCTACACCTTCATGGTTTCAGCTTCCACGTGTTGAGCGAATGCGAGAGGTCGAGGAATTTTTACACTTGCCACCCTAACCATGTGAGTAAATTTTCTATTTAAAGAGACGGGAATCTTTAGATCTAATCCGCACCATCTCCCCCAAGCGAGGAATTAGCGGAGCATGCCTGCAGAAACCACGCCAACATGGCTAGCACTCGCAGCTCCAAATAGGGTGATTGGGAGAAGTGTTCCGTATCCCACAGTCAATTGGTGAAGTTGCAGACCCAGGGGTTTCTTCCTCCTGCATATCTAGTCCCTGTTCGAGCCGGATTGGCTTCCTTTGACGGCGGTTAGCAAGCGGAGAAGTTTCTCAACCCATCCAGGGGGGAGCGAGTATGCTTTGTCCCCTACTTGTTGAGAGGTGTCGGATTTCCAATCCATCCGTTCCTCCGAGGGCTTCTGGAGTACTATGGCCTCCAACTGCACAACTTCACACCTGCCTCCATCCTGCACATTGCAGGTTATGTCGCTCTTTGCGAGCTATTTCTGGGTTGTGAGGCCCATTTCGAGTTATGGAAGAAGTTGTTTTGCCTCGTCCCTCGTAATCAAGAGGGATCAATATTCCAAGTGGGCGGAGTCGAGATATGGCGCATCATCGGGACTGGATACCTATCTGGTAAACTGAAGAATGCATCCAAAGAATGGCCTTCAGAGTGGTTTTACATTGAGGACATCTCCCTTCCTAACCCAATCCGAATGGGTCTTCCTGAATTTTCAAGTGCTCCGTTGAAGAAACGCCTCAACTGGCGTCCCCAGAGCCTCAGGGAGGAACATAGCATGGAGGTCCATCAGTTGATGAGCAATATAAGGACACTTGCTCAATTCGGATTGTCAATAATCGAGGTTATGGCGATATCCATAATGCGGGGGGTTCAACCACTCCAATATCGAGGGCGTCCCATGTGGCACTTCAATGGAGAAGACGATGCCACCCGGTACGGCCAGAAGGGTCCGGACACCCCCACCGCTTTGGCGAAAATACTGTCCGGATTATACAAAGGGGATAAAGAGGAGTTCATCCGCATTTAGCCCAAAGATGGATTTTCCATGTACAACCCTCCCAGCTGGGTGAGTTTCCATCCCACTACTCTACTCTATTTATTCCCTGGGTCCTTTTTCATAAATATTTAATCCGTCCATTTATAACAGGAATGGCGGAAAATCACCAGGGAGATCCACACCCTAGCACCACAGCCAGAGGACCACAACCGGGCCCTTGACCCCGGATTCGAAGAGGATCCGGATATATTCGTGGAGCTCGGGGAACGGGTGTTTTACCAGGCGAGCTATGACGGCACAGAAGTGGCCATCATCGCTGACTACCCCGGCCTCCTCCCTGCATCACATGTAAGTAACCAGGAGACTTATCCTTCGAAAGGATTTACCCCTTCCGCCTTACCCACCGCACAATTTCATGTTCTAAAGGGAAGACGATCGGCGCACCACGCCACACCCGAGGAGACTCGCCAGAAAGCGGTGCCTATGCCGGGCAGGCCTTCAAAGAGAAAGGCAAATGAAAATATGGCCAAGCCGTTATCGAAGAGGTATGGTTTTAAACATGCTCCATGGTTGTCATCTTAAAGTACGACACTATCCGTTGTGTCTTTAACAGGAAGAACATTCGCCGGACTATGTCCAGTGATCCTGCCAGTCATGCATCTACTAGCCGGATTCCGAACCCTGTCTCGAGGGTGGAGGCTAACGCGGAAGCGACACCGAATTGTCCTTATACAGAGGATTCAGATAGAGTATCCATCACAAATTTTGAAGTGGAGAGCGCCATGAATCATCGGCGCCGACGGGCCGCACTTCGCGACCCTGGTTTTTCAGAAGAGGCCTTCAATGCCTTCAACTTGGGTGATGCGTACATTCGAGCTGCTCAAGATGGGCTTGCTAGGGCCACAGACCAGTATTTGAAAGATATACGGGTAAGTACACCATTGTAAAAATCTGATAATTATGTATATCAGTAGCCCTTGAGACTTGAAACGGCTGGTACAACTGATTTAAGGATCATTGTATGAATAGGTGCTCACAGAGAAGAACAACCTATTGACTCAAGAGCTAAAACAATGTCGGCCCCAGCTTGCGGCCGCAACTGCCGAACTAGAGGAATCCAAGAAGGCCTCAACTAGTAGTGTGTCCCTCTATCGAGAAACAACATAATCATATGTACAAGTAATGTTAACACAGTTGCATCTCTGATGTCATCATCGCCAGATAATCCGGGAGAAATATCGGAAGCCATGCAAGCGGGCGCACAAAAGCCCGAAAGGCAGCTCGCCGCAGGTGAGCGTATACTTACACGGGTCAGAGCGGAGAAAAACCAACTCCAGGATTCCAATACTCAGCTGGGTGAAGAATTGAAAGATGTTCGGGCCCAGCTGGCTGACTCCGTGAAGGAAAATAAGAAGCTACGAGGCAACATATTTAGTATGTATTCAAACTTACCTCTGCATAATTTGGCGAGGGAAGGAACTGATAGAGTTATGTCTGTAGGTATGCTGACTGGCCGTCCCGAAGAGGAGATGCCCGGATCCTCAGGCAATCTGCTACATGAGATGTCGCAACTACACGAGCAAGCTCGACAAGCAATGCGGAGTGTCGCCAAGGCCTCATGGCCATCTGCCTCCCTACCAGGAAGTATGGAGGAGCTTGTACAGCTATTCAAGGGAGCGCAGCGGCGTTTCCGATTATGGAAGATATTGGCCTATCGAGAAGGTGCGTGAGAAGCTTGGGCCATGGTGAAAACATGATATACCAAGCTCGATCCGAATCATATGGCCCGGGTCGGACCGTTAGGGTCAGATGGGAAAGAAATACCAGTCAGTCTGGTGTATGACCAGGTAAAATTAGCCGCAAAGTATTCTCAGTAGGATTGTAGGCTAGCCAATCTGTTGGATGGCATAGAAGAAGAAGCTTTTGAGTCCAAGTGACTATGTACTTCAATGGACAAGTTTGTCCCTAGCCAGATTGTAAAACATTTGTCATGGCGACCTTTTTGCTTCGACCTCCAGACCCGATAGTCCAGAGTGTTTCTGAATACCTGCTTGGTAATATAAACCGGGGTACGTGTGGAAACCAGGCGTAGGGGTCATAGTTGCTTGAACAGACAAGTACCCAACTAGCTATGTTATATTACATTGTGATAGTAAGAAACATCTTCCAGAGATAATAGTTCCACTAAGGGTTCCTTTCACTGGGCACGCATGCATTAACATGCATGTCCGAACTGTGATCAAAAAGTCGCAGTATATGTAACATCTGGGGGTTCATAGAGTAATGAGTAAAAACATCTTTAGTCCATCGACCGAATATTCCCTTAAGAACGCTAGCTTTCGGCTTCACCCAGTCTGAGGTACACATCCGGATTACCCGGCAGTAACAATCATAGAGGTGCTCCCTTTATGCCCTAGCCGAACTAACAGGAACGTAGGGCATAAGCACAGGAGCCAGGCAACCCAGCTTGGCCAAAACTTAAGTCATATCGATGCATATAATGGCGAAGAAAAGGTACATATGGAGAAAAGACACATATGCAGTGAGCTTGATGCTCGGAAAATAATTATAACAAGCTTCTGTAAAAGAAGCCCCCAGGTATAAATGGACGTACATACTTGAAGGTCAGTGCGTCGTGGTCTAACCACACGAAAGCTTTAAAGCTACAAAAGAAAAAGCAAAAAGAGGGCTAAAAATAAATAATTAGAAATCAAAAAGGGGAAGGAGACGAACAAAGAGTTCGGCGCTAGGCGTAGAATCTTCAGAGACTGGCCGCGTTCCATGGGTTCGGCTCGAGGCGATTATCTGATGCATCACGCAGGCGGTACGCTCCTCCGGTGAGAACTTTGTCAATGATGAAGGGACCCTCCCACTTGGGCTTGAGTTTGTCCTTTTTCTTCTCCGGTAGGCGTAGAACGAGTTCGCCAATATTATAAGTCTTGGCCCGTACTTCTCTGCTTTGATATCTGCGAGCCTGTTGTTGATAAAATATGGAACAGGCTTTTGTGACATCACGCTCCTCTTCCAGGGCATCTAAACTATCCTGCCGATCAAGCTCGGCCTCTCTCTCTTCGTACATGCGCACTCGAGGTGAGTCATGAATAATATCGCAGGGCAACACAACCTCTGCGCCGTGCACCATGAAGAAGGGTGTGTATCCGGTAGTACAATTTGGCGTGGTCTGCAGCCCCCAGAGTACGAAGTCGAGCTCCTCAACCCAGTGCGTGTCTGATTCTTTCAAAGACCGCACTAACCTGGGTTTAATGCCACTCATAATGAGACCGTTAGCACGTTCGACCTGACCGTTGGTTTGTGGGTGATAGACGGAGGTGTAGTCGAGCTTGATGCCCAGATTAGTACACCGGACTTTCACCTCATCGTCTGTGAAATTAGAGTCGTTGTTGGTGATGATGATGTGTGGAACACCGTAACGGTGCACAACACCAGATATGAAGTCTATCACTGGTCCGGATTCGGCCGTTTTAACTGGTTTGGCCTCTATCCATTTAGTGAATTTATCCACCGTGACTAACAAGTATTTTTTTCTTATGGCTTCCTCCTTTAAGGGGTCCAATCATATCAAGCCCCAAGACAGCAAAAGGCCAAGTGATGGGGATTGTTTGAAGAGTAGTGGGTGGAATATGGCTTTGGTTGGTGAAAAGTTGCCATCTGTCGCAATGTTGGACAAGGTCCTGTGCGTCTGCTTGGGCAGTGGGCCAGTAAAATCCTGTATGGAAGGCCTTGCTTACAAGGGCCCGAGCTGTGGCATGGTGACCGCCGAGACTGGCATGAATTTCAGCCAAGAGCTTCCACCCTTCTTCCTCGGATATATATCTTTGAAGTACTCCGGTAGCGCTTTTCTTGTAAAGTTCTCCCTCATGAACTTTGTAGGCTTTAGAGCGCTGCACAATGCAGTGTGCGTCATTCTGATCCTTGGGGAGTTATCTCCTATTAAGGTAGGCCAAGAAGGGTTCAGTCCATGGGGCGATGACTGCCATGATGAGATGGGCCGATGGTGTGATTTCGGTGGCTGAGCCCTCGATAATGTCAGTGTGTTCAGAACCTGGGGTTGTGGTCAGATCTGGACTGGTGTTGCCGGTCTCCCCTTGCCACACCACGGATGGCTTGAAGAGCCTTTCCAAAAAGATGTTAGGTGGGATAGGGTCGCGCTTAGCGCCGATGCGGGCGAGGACATCCGCCGCTTGATTGTTTTCTCGAACCACATGATGAAACTCAAGCCCCTCGAACCGAGCTGACATTTGAAGAATGACATTATGGTAAGCCTCCATTTTCGGATCTTTGGCATCGAAGTCTCCATTTATTTGAGATATTGCAAGGTTTGAATCCCCACGCACTTCCAGGCGCTGAATGCCCATGGAGACGGCCATCCGAAGACCATGCAACAGAGCCTCGTATTCGGCTGCATTGTTGGAGTCTGTGTATAATATTTGGAGTATGTATTGGACTATATCTCCAGTGGGGGATGTTAGGACAACACCTGCTCCTAGACCTGCCAGCATTTTGGAGCCGTCCAAGTGCATGATCCAATTGGAGTATGTGCCATAATCTTTAGGGAGTTCGGCCTCTGTCCATTTGACGACGAAGTCTGCCAGCACTTGGGATTTAATGGCCCGACGTGGCTTGTATGTTATGTCAAATGGAAGGAGCTCGATGGCCCACTTCACAATCCGGCCCGTGGCATCGTGGTTGTTTATTATATCATTGAGTGGTACTTCAGAGGCCACCGTGATAGAACACTCTTGAAAGTAGTGTTGTAGTTTCCGGGATACCATGAAGACCGCGTATGCTATTTTTTGGTAATGAGGGTACCGAGATTTGCATGGTGTGAGGATAGTGGATACGTAGTATATCGGCTTTTGAAGCAGGAATTTGTGTCCGTCCTCCTTTCGTTCGAGGACGAGTACCGCACTCACGACCTGGTGTGTTGCCGATATGTATAGCAACATGGGTTCGCCAACGTTCGGCGCAGACAGGATTGGGTTGCTCACTAAAAGAGCCTTTATTTCCTCCATTCCGGCCGTCGCCGCGTTCGTCCACTCGAAGTGTTCGGTTTGTCGGAGAAGGCGATAAAGTGGCAACGCATTTTCTCCCAATCGGGAGATAAAGCGGCTTAAAGCTGCCACGCATCCAACTAGTTTTTGGATTTGTTTGAGGTATGTTGGTGTAGCCAACTGTGACAAAGCTCGGATTTTAGCTGGTTTGCCTCGATTACTCTATTGGAAACGATGAAGTGCAGAAGCTTTCCAGCGGGAACGCCGACAAACACATTTTTCCGGATTGAGTTTGATGTCATATGTTTGGAGGTTATCGAATGTGAACCTCATATTGTCTATTAAGGACTCGACGTGTCTGGTCTTGGTGACCACGTCATCCACATATGCTTCAACTGTTTTGCCGATTTGTTTCTCTAGGCATGTTTGAATCATGCGCTGATAGGTGGCACCAGTGTTTTTGAGCCTGAAAGGCATAGTGTTGAAGCGGAAAGGCCCGTATGGGGTGATAAATGCCGTTGCGGCTTGATCGGACTCCTTCATCTTGATTTAATGGTATCCGGAGTATGCATCGAGGAAACACAATGAGTCGTGTCCTGTGGTAGCATCGATAATCTGATCAATGCAGGGGAGAGGAAAGGGATCCTTAGGGCAAGCCTTGTTGAGGTCTTTGAAATCGACACATAGGCGCCATGATTTATCCTTCGTTGGTACCATCACCAGGTTTGCTAGCTTGTCCGGGTGTTTTATCTTTCTGATGAATCCAGCTTCGAGTAACTTGGCTAGCTCCTCCCCCATAGCTTGTCATTTGGGTTCTGAAAAGCGCCGTAGTGTTTGCTTGACTGGCTTGTATCCCTTCAATATGTTTAGGCTGTGTTTGGCTAGCCTGAGTGGGATCCCTGGCATATCAAAAGGGTGCCATGCAAAGATGTCTCAGTTTTCGCGTAGGAACGTCCGCAGTGTGGCGTCGATTGTGGGGTCCAGTTGTGCCCCGATGGATGCTGTCTTCGTGGAGTCTGTTGGATGGACTTGGAATTTGACTATTTTGCCTGCTGGTTTAAAGGAGGTGGATTTGGATCGCTTATCGAGTATTACATCGTCCCTATCCACCATGGAGCGTAATGAAGTTAATTCTTCGGCCGCGAGGGCTTAAGACAGTGCCTCGAGGGCCAAGGCAGCGGTTTTGTTTTTGGCGCAGAGTGCTATGTCCGGATCACTTGCAAGAGTGATGATTCCATTGGGCTCGGACATCTTGAGCTTCATGTACCCATAATGGGGTATAGCTTGGAAGCTTGTGAATGCATCTCACCCTAACAAGGCGTGATATCCACTATTGAAAGGGGCCACTTGAAAGATTATCTCTTCAGACCGATAATTCTCCGGTGTGCCGAATACCACATCAAGTGTGATTTTTCCCGCACATCGCGCCTCCCGACTGGGAATAATTCCTCAGAAGGTCGTGCTACTTTGCTCAATGTGGCTCCTGTCTATTTCCATTTTGTTGAGAGTTTCCTCATAAATGAGGTTTAGTCCGCTGCCGCCGTCCATGAATACTTTGGTCAGCCGAAAGCCGTCCACAATTGGACTGAGGACTAATGCGGCTGGTGCCCGGACTGTTCTGAATTGTGGTTCATCACTGGCATTGAAAGTTATGGCCGTGTCGTTCCAGGGGTTTATTGCTGCAATTTGGCAGACTTCAGCAAGGCCGTGGAGTGCCCTTTTGCGCCTGTTGTTTGAGGTGAAAGTCTTGAAGATTGTCAACACTGTAGGGTCGTTGTTTTCTGTGGGATGTTGCTCTGCGGTATTTTTGGTGAGGAGATCCTCGCGCTCTTGGCCACCTGCCGAAGTATCCAACATGCTCTAAGGCTATGGGTTGGTATGGTATCCGGTGTGAGGTGTAGTTTGCATGGCCTGTCGAGCCATCCCTCCAGAACGGTTCCACGCCCTGTAATAGGTTTCAAGTTTTTGGTTATTGGATTGGGTGACCTATGAGGGTACACCCTTTTTGTCCGGATGAGGGGTTTAGTGGAAACCGGTGGCTCCCAAGGGGCTGCCTGAGTTTTCCAGGCGCTTTCCATCGCGCAGTACTTCTGTACTATGGTTGCCCAGTCAACAAAGTGTGATACGTGACGGCGATTTATGGCGTTGAGGATTCCCTGCAATTTTTGCAAAATACTGAGATTGCGTCTTCATCGCGTTAGTCCTTGACCTTGTTCTTGACAGGGAGGAATCTGGCCCAAAAGTGATGGACCGTCTCTTGGGACTGCTGATTGATGTGGGTAAGATCGCTTGTATCTGGGTGGGTGGGCAGATTTAAGTCGGAACCCTAGCCCAATCTGGGATCCAGAGTTTGAGGAGTTTCCGAGCTTAACAATTCGGGCTCCGGGATATCGACCAATTTTTCTGGCCCACAGTCCGACTCTAGGTTCAGAGTACGGGGCATGTCTTCCCGCGAGTGGGTATCTTGCTCGGTGAGCTCGGAAATCTGGACATAGTTCATCCTTAATATAGGGGAAGAGTTATTGCACTGCTCCTCCACTATCGCTATCTCGTGGGTGATCGGCGAAGGTTCAATCTATCTCTGATCGGGTTTAAGCCCAATCTGATCGTAGTCTGTAGCGGCTCCCAAGGCGGCGATGCAATCCAGGAGCTCGTTTAAGGACGATAACTCCGTCGGATCCATCTGCTCGGAGTATTCTGAGATGACGTGGAGGCGATTTTCGATTACCCGATAAGTCATTGTCGGCCCGATGGTCGAACGGGCGGTCATGATGAAGCTGCCTAGATGGAGGGTTTGGCCTGAGGCCAGGGCTCCCCTGAGGTGATGTTGTCCTTGATAACAAGGCGAGCCATCAACCCTATCTTCGACGTCACAGTGGAACTCTCAATGAAAGCACCAATGTCGGTGTCAAAACCGGCGGATCTCGGGTAGGGGGTCCCGGACTGTGCGTCTAAGGCTAATGGTAACAGGAGGCGAGGGACACAATGTTTACCCAGGTTCGGGCCCTCTCTATGGAGGTAATACCATACTTCCTACTTGATTGATCTTGATGAATATGAGTATTACAAGAGTTGATCTACCACGAGATCGTAATGGCTAAACCCTAGAAGCTAGCCTATGATTATGATTGTTGTTGTCCTACGGACTAAACCCTCCGGTTTATATAGACACCAGAGGGGGCTAGGGTTACACAAGGTCGGTTACAGAGAAAGGAATCTACATATCCGAATCGCCAAGCTTGCCTTCCACGCAAAGGAGAGTCCCATCCGGACACGGGACAAAGTCTTCTATCTTGTATCTTCATAGCCCAACAGTCCGGCCCATGTATATAGTCCGGCTGTCCGAGGACCCCTTAATCCAGGACTCCCTCAGGGGCCCTTCATAATAGATGAAGTCCTTACTAAAGGAGCCTATCACCTTCGTAATGCAGAGGATAATCGCCTTGATCCAAACCCATGGAACGCAGCCCGGCTCCGAAGATTTTACGCATAGTTTGGCCTCCTTAGGTCTCACTTTAAAATAGGTTTTTTCTATTTTATCTCCTCTTTTACCTTTTTCCCTTTTTCTTCTCAATTGTATGTCCGGATTAACCGCATTGTTGGTAGTACGCATCTTTAAATGTATACACCCACCATACATGGGGGCTTCTTTTGAAAGAAGCATTCTGTTGGAAAGCTTACAAGCTTCTTCTGCCCCTACTATCTGTCATTTCTGTCATTTTATGCACCTCTATGACTTAAGTTTTTGCCAAGCTGGGTTGCCTTGCTCCTGTGCTTATACCCTACGTTCCTGATTATTCGACTAGGGTGTAAAGGGAGCACCTCTGCGATTGTTACAACCGGGTTATCCGGCCCTGTACCTCAGACAGGTGAAGCCAAAAGCTAGCATTCTTAAGGGAATAATTGGTCGGCACATATCCAATAGGTTGTTTCCGGAAAAAAATATGGAATTGGTTGTCTGTACATCAGATACAAACGCAACCCAAGTAAAGGAACCCCTAACGGAAATATTTTTCTTGGAAGTTGTTTCTTACATTAAACAGTAATATAACATAACTCCATCGAACATATTTTGTCGGTTCGAGCAATATGGCCGGATTTCCTGGTTTCCAACAAGTACTACTTGTTTCCTAGTCAAACATAGTATACAAAAACACTCCAACTTCTTGGTTCGGAGGTAGAAGTCGAAGGTCTGCGATGACAAAATTTTCATACAATTCGGCAGGAGATAAGTTCGGTCATAAAGTGCATGGGTACATCAAATCGAGCGCGTACTCCCTTTCTATGCCTTCCAGTAGACTATCTAATTTACAATCTTGTTGTGAAAATTTTGCCCCTGTCATTACTTGGTCGTACACCAAGCTCATGGGAATTTCCTTCCCGTCAGGTCCCTGCGGTCCAACTCTGGCCATATGATTCGGGTCAAGACCGGTATAGCATGTCTTCACCATGGCCTAGGCCTCTCGAGTGCCTTCATGGCATGCAGACGTCTTCCATAGCCCGAAAAGATGCTGGGCACCCTTGAATAGATCGGCCAACCCCTCCATACTTTCTGGAGGGATGTCGGAAGTCCATAAGGCTTTGGCCATATTCTTCATAGCCTTCCGAGCATGCTCATGCAGCTTTGCCAGCTCCTTCAGAACGTCGCTTTGTACGACGGGCATTTCCTCTTCGAGGCGGCTGGTCAACATACATGTTTCAACCGAACTATAACATTCCGCATTATATGACTATATCAATAATCCGGATGGTTCACAAGTCGTACTAAATATGCCGCCCTTCACCTTCTGGTTTTCTTGTTGTGCCTCCAAGAATTGAGCCTTTAAGACCTTTATCTCTTCAGCCTGTTTCTTCAGTTCTTCCTCTTGTTTTTATCTTTTCCATAATACATTGGGGCACTCTTTATTTCTTCAAGCTCGGAGACAACGACATTTAGCTATATTCGGCTTGTCTCGAGCTCCTGGGTCAACGCACTATTCTTCTCCTTGAGAACCTGCGGTAATAAAATGATCCTCAAATCGGTTTTGTCCACCCGCTTTAAGTCTCGAGGGCTACTACTATCTATCCACTAAGTTCATAAAGATTTGTACCTACATATCTTTTGAGAACAGGCAAGCAACCCCGGTGAGTCCGGCCCGGGCAGCTTGGATATATGCACCTACAGTGCTTAGGGCGGTAAACTCCGGCTACGTTAAGGCAGCGGCGCGCAAGGCTTCTTTTAAGTGACGATGATTCATCGCAATCTCGACTTCGGAGTTAGTAACATACATCTCATCCGGCTCTCCGTGAGATGAACGAGTCTATGCCGCATCAGCATGCACCCCCGTCCTAGTTGGTATCTCCGGCACCGCATTAGCCGCATCTCGGTTGGCTGGGATCTTGCTCGCAGTTCGCCGTATACCCCTCCTGCTATGATAGAAGGATGATGTGAATGACAATTTGGCTTCACATCCGAATATTAAATAAGATGAGTATACCTTTTCAGTGATGGAGCAGGTTCAGCGGTGCTATCGACTTCCTTTCGCTTTACACAGCCCTTTCGTGAAGGTGCTGACCTTCTCTTGGTCGCATGCCCCTGAGTATGACTCGTTGAGCACCGATCCTGCAAAACATGGCCCAATGTGGAGGATAAAGAGACGAGCAGAAGTATCCCTCTTCCCTGAGAATACAATTTCCAAATACTTACCTTCATGAAAGGATAGAGGTCGGGGTAGTCAGCCATAATGGCTACTTCTGAGCCGTCAAGGCTTGCCTGATAGTAGACTCCATCTTCAAACTCTACAAATATGTCTGGATCCTCATGGAATCCGGGGTCTTCATTGTGATCGTGATCCTCTGGTTGGGGGCGGGGCAGTTAATGTTCTCGACAATTTGCCTCCATGACTATTTAAAAAGCAACCAAGGCATTCGGTTAAAGCATTTCAATGAATAAAAAAGTACTAAACGGTTAGAAAACTTACCCATTCAATGGGATTGTACATGGAGAAGGCCTCTCGACAATTTAAATGAAGGAAGTCCTCTTCTTCCCCTTTATAAAGATCGGCCAGTGTGGCGGCCAATGCGGCTTGACTATCCGGACCCTTTCGCCTGTAGCGGGATGCGTCGTCCTCCCTGTTGTAGTTCCATAAGGGGGTTACCCTGGATTGAAGTGGCTGGATGCACCTCTGTATCGCAATAGCCATAACTTCCACTATGGAGAGTTCGGAATGGGTCAGTACCTTGACCTTGTTTACCAATCTCATCACATCCGCGCTGTCTTCCTGACTAGGGGACTTGGGATGCCAGCTATATAGCTTCTCCAAGGGGGCGCTGGAAAATTCTGGTAGTCCGCGCCGAACAGGGTCCGGAAGGAGTACATCCTCGATATAGAACCATTCGATGGATCCCTTCTTCGGAGTCCCCACAGGGTAGCCGTATCTGGCTATGCACCATACTTCGGTGCCGCCCACTTCAAAAATATACCCACCGCCTTGATGGCGAGGTACGATGCAGAAGAACTTTTTCCATAGTTCAAAGTGAGCCTCGCAGCCCAAAAATAGTTTGCAAAGGGAGACGAAACTAGAGATATGTAAAATAGAACCTGGTGTGAGGTTGTGCAGTTGGATCCCGTAATGTTCCAGTAGGCCCCTAAGGAAGGGATGGATTGGGAATCCCACGCCCCTCAGGAGGAATGAGATGAAGCACACCCTCTCCCCTTGGTTGGGATTGGGGAAATTCTCCGCCAATGCATCAACACCTATAGAATTTAACCCCGCCCGTACGGAGACTAGATCCGAAGGAGGAAGATATCCTTGCGTTTGGAGCCAACTAAGCTGGAGGTGAGATATAGAGCAACACTGCCAGTCCCCTTCTTGAGGGCCATGAGGGCGCAAGGAGGATCCAGGGGCACTTGCCGGTCTGAATTTTTCCGTGGCTTGTTCTATTGCTCTTTGGGTAATGCGAGATGGCGTTTTGAGGATCTCACCTTGTTTTATAGGCGCGACCTGTACCTGCCAGAAATATTAAAATACAGAGATAACAGACCGTTCACATTTGCTCAGACGCGTGGAAATCGAGGCGACGGTAGGGAGGAATCATAAAGACTGGACACGGAAATCGATGCTGGACTATTATCAATCTGGAATATAATGGAGAACCCGCCTTGCAAAGCTGAAGACTTGCATCCGCATACTGCATCGTCATTGAAGGCAAGTTCGGGGGCTACTGAGGGAGTCCTGGATTCGGGGGTCCTCAGGTGTCCGGCCTAGGAGTATGGGCCGAGTTGCATGGGCCGTACAGGATCAAGCTAAAGATTATCTACCGTGTCTGGATGGGACTTCCCAGTACGTGGACAGCAAGAATAGAGTCTGAAGGTTTCCTTCCCTGATAAACCGACCTTGTACAAACCCTAGGTCCCCTCTGGTGTGTATATAAACTGGAGGGGTTAGTTCATAGAGGGGATCTTCTTCACGGCCATTGGAATCCTCATAGGCTAGACATCTAGGGTTAGCCATCACGATCTCGAGGTAGATCAACTCTTGTAATATTTCTACTCATCGAATATAATCAAGCAGGAGTAGGGTTTTACCTCCCTTAAGAGGGCCCGATGTCACGCCCAATATGCGACCCTATCCAAAAGGAACTCGAAGGTCCCACCAAGGATAGACCCGCATATTGAAACGCTTTTGCAAGGTGCTTATCATTACATCAACATTACATAATAGATGGGGATACATACATAAGGCATACAATGCCACACGAATACAACAATACATCATACTTAAGAGCATCATCCGTCTACGGATGAATCACAAATAGAAACTCAAACGACATCCACCCTGCTAGCCTAGGCTGCCGACCAGGAACCTATCCCTGATCGAAGAAGCAGAAGAAGAACTCAACACAAGCAAGCATCGCTCTCGCGTCATGATCATCGCAAAACCTGTACCTGCAACTTTTGTTGTAGTAATCTGTGAGCCACGAGGACTCAGCAATCCCATTACCATGGGTATCAAGACTAGCAAAGCTTAAAGGGAAAGGAAGGGGTAAAGTGGTGAGGCTGCAGCAGTGACTAAGCATATATGGTGGCTAACATACGCAAATAAGAGTGAGAAAAGAGCAAGCCGAACGGTCGTGAAGCTAGCAATGATCAAGAAGTGATCTTGAACTCCTACTTACGTCAAACATAACCCAGAAACCGTGTTCACTTCCCGGACTCCGCCGAAAAGAGACCATCACGGCTACACACGCGGTTGATGCGTTTTAATTCGGATCTGGTGTCAAGTTATCTACAACCGAACATTAACAAATTCCCATCTGCCTATAACTGCAGGCACGGCTTTCGAAAGATTATACCCTGCAGGGGTGTCCCAACTTAGCCCATGACAAGCTCTCGTGATCAACGAAGCATATACCTTCTCCCAGGAAGACCCGATCAGACTCAGAATCCCGGTTTACAAGACATTTCAACAATGGTAAAACAAGACCAGCAAGACCGCCCGATGCACCGACAATCCCGATAGGAGCTGCACATATCTCGTTCTCACGGCAACACCGAATGAACACTACGTACAACTAAAACCAGCCCTCGAGTTTCCTCGAGGTGGCGCTGCAAGTGGCTCTGGTTCGGACCAACACTTAGACAAGCATTGGCCCGGGGGGGGGGCTGTAATAAAGATGACCCTTGGGTTAATTACTCCCAAGGGGAATATAGGTGGTGGTGAGGCAAATGGTAAAACCAATGTGGGCCTTGCTGGAGGGGTTTTATTCAAAGCGAACTGTCAAGGGGGTCCCATAAATCACCCGACCGCGTAAGGAACGCAAAATCCGGGAACATAACACCGGTATGACGGAAACTAGGGCGACAAGAGTGGAACAAAACACCATGCATAAGGCCGAGCCTTCCACCCTTTACCAAGTATATAGATGCATTAATAATATAAGAGATATTGTGATATCCCAACCAAAATGCTGTCCACCATGGAGCAATCTTCAACTTCACCTGCAACTAGCAACGCTATAAGAGGGCTGAGCAAAGCGGTAACATAGCCAAACAATGGTTTGCTAGGAAGGGTGTCAAAGGTTAGAGGTTCATGGCAATTTGGGAAGCTTGATGAGCAAAAGATAGGTAACGCAGCATAGCGATAGAACGAAGCAACTAGCATAGCAATGATAGTATTGAGATCCAGGGTAGCGGTCATCTTGCCTGAAATCCCGCTAGGAAGAAGAACGAGTCCATGAAGAAGACGAACGGGAGTAGTCGAACGAATCCTCACAATCACAACATTACCGGAACTAAGAAGCAACATCGGAAAGAAACAAACAACATGGTAAACAACCATCACATAAATATGGCATGATGCACAATCAAGTATGATGCATGTCCGGTTTAAAGAGGCATGGCATGGCAAACTACAACACACAATACTACAAATTAAATGGAGCTCAATATGCAACGAGTTGCATATTGACAGAACACCACATGCACTTATTTAGTTTGATCTCGGTTATGTACCCAACAATATTAAATGTTATTAGCATGGCAAGGGGGTGAAACATAATGAAACTACCTATCTAGGCAAGTTTAAATGAGGCCGGAAACAACAAACAATAATTCCGGAAAATCCCCATGTGCATATTTTAGATTCGGTACTGTTCTGCCCTAAACACAATTTTATTGTTGTTAAACAGGAAAATAAAGTGCACCATGTTAATCTAGGCATTTTTCCACCCCATTTACATATAAAGTTTATTTAAAACCGAGCTATGGTTATTTAGTTATGAATTAAAGCATTTTAACATGGCATTATGCAAAATAAACACAAACAGCACGTTAAACATTTTAAACATGGATGAAAATGGCATATTATTAATCTACACAAAATTTTAAGCAAGTTACATATATAAAACATTTTGATATGATGCACGGTTGATGAGTTATTATATGCATGACGCTTAGGGGTTTTTCTGCAAATCTGTAATTCCCTGGAAAATTAGCAAATTCGCAGATCTGGGAAAAAAACGCTATCGGGCCGAAACTGCAGGCTGGCCCAACAGGAGAAAAAAAATAAAGGAGGGGCGATCTGGAGGGGGCTGCTCCTGGCGCGCCCCTCCTGGCCGGCCTACCCCCTCCCCTGGCTCCTTTATATACGGGGGCAGGGGGGCACCTCTAGACACAACAACAATTGATCCTTTGGATCTCTTAGCCGTGTGCGGTGCCTCCCTCCATGATAATCCACCTCGACAATATCGTAGCGGTGCTTAGGCGAAGCCCTGCGTCGGTAGAACATCAAGATCGTCACCACGCCGTCGTGCTGACGGAACTCTCCCTCGACACTCGGCTGGATCAGAGTTCGAGGGACGTCATCGAGCTGAACGTGTGCTAGAACTCGGAGGTGTCGTAGTTTTGGTGCTTGATCGGTCGGGCCGTGAAGACGTATGACTACATCAACCGCGTTGTTCTAACGCTTCCGCTTTCGGTCTATGAGGGTATGTAGACAACACTCTCCCCTCTTGTTGCTATGCATCACCATGATCTTGCGTGTGCGTAGAATTTTTTTTTTTGAAATTACTACGTTCCCCAACACCATCTCCTCCAATCTACGACATATTGCGTCCTTTCTCGACCTCCATAGTGTACAAGCCCCTAGGAGCCTCAAATGTCACAGTGTCTCCTGTCAGCTTGTTGAATTTCAACCTCACATTGCATGGGACGATCTATGTAAGAAAAAGCAAAATGACACAATGCAGTAATGCCAACACTAAAAATTAAAATAGTTGTTACATTTCATATAATTTCTTACCACCGCATGATGAAAACTCAGGTGGAAGTAGATGCCGAACAACTTGCCAGTTGCAAGGTTGCTAGCGCACCTTGACTTGCACAATCGACATGGTGGTGGTGGTGGTGGCGCCATTTTCCTAAAGCAATATGAGCAAAGGATTAACGATCCACTTCACAGGAAAGAAAAATAGTAGCATGTGATATTTTTGGTTCTTCTTCAGTTATATTTTCATAGCTTACTAACACCTTCTAGAATAGAACCAACAGCTAGCAGGCAAATGCCAAATCTTCCGCGAGAAGCAATTTGATTCTTTTTCCGTGAGAAGCAATTTGATGGACAATTATAATCCTAAGATCTAGCTAGGTAGTGCCAAATCTTCAGAGCTATCAACTAGCATACTAAATCAACTAAATCAAAATGTTCTATAAATCAACTAGCCTACTAAATCAACTTGCCTACTAAATCCACTAAATCAACTTGCCTACTAAATCAACTAAATCAAAATGTTATATAAATGAACTAAATCAACTAGCCTACTAAATCAACTTGCCCACTAAATCAACTAAATCAAAATGTTCTAAATCAACTAAATCATATGAACTAAATCAAAATGTTGCATATGAACTAGCCTACTAAATCAAAATGTAGCAGGGAGGAGGGGTTGTGGATGGAGGAGGGAGGAGGGAGAAGGAGGGGCGATTGGAGGAGGGAGGAGAGAGTAGGACGGAGGAGGAAGTGCGAAGCGAGGAGGGGCCGGCTGGCGGTGAGTGGAGGGAGGACGGAGGAGGAGGGCGGTACCGAGTCCAGCAAGGAGGCGGAGGTGACGGCAGCGCAAAGGGAGGAGGGGTAGGCGAGGGCAGCCGGTGGGGGAGGACCAACGTGGGGGGGGGGGGTTGAGTGGGAGATAGAGTGAGTGTGAGTGTGAGTGGATCGGATAGAGGGGAGCGTGGGTGGTGGGAGATAGCTAGTTTTAGTCGTAGCGCGCTATAGGGAAAGGCGCTACTGCTAAACGACCTAGCAGTAGCGCACTTCGAATTAACGCGTTGCTGCTAGAACTAGCTTCGCGGAGGGGTCGTGGGAATTATAGCAGTAGCATGGCTTATAGGAGGCGCGCTGCTGCTACTTTTATTTTAGCAGCATGTTCTGCTGGAACGTGCTACTGCTATATTGTAGCAGCGCGTTATTTTAAAAATAGTTGCTGGTAAGATTCTGTGTATAGGCTTTTCCCTAGTAGTGTGTAGACATGACCGAGACACCTCTCTGGTCAATAACCAATAGCGGAACATGGATGCCCATATTGGCTCCTACATATTCTACGAACATCTTTATCGGTCGAACCGTTATGACAACATACATAATTCCCTTTGTCCATCGGTATGTTACTTGCCCAAGATTCGATCGTCGGTATCTCCATACCTAGTTCAATCTCGTTACCAGCAAGTCTCTTTACTCGTTCCGTGATACATCACCTCATGACTAAATCCTTAGTCATTTGCTTGCAAGCTTATGATGTGTATTATTGAGAGGGCCCAGAGATACCTCTCCGATACTCAGAGTGACAAATCCTACTGTCGATCTATGCCAACTCAACAAACACCTTCAGAGATACTTGTAGAGCATCTTTATGATCACCCAGTTATGTTGTGACGTTTGATAGCACACAAGGCATCCCTCTAGTATCTGGGAGTTGCATAATCTCATAGTCGAAGGAATATGTATTTGACATGAAGAAAGCAATATCAATAAAACTGAACGATCATTATGCTAAGCTAACGGGTGGATCTTGTCCATCACATCATTCTCCTAATGATGTGATCCCATTATCAAATGTCAACACATGTCCATGATTAGGAAACCTTAACCAGCTTTGATCAACGAGCTAGTCTAGTAGATGCTTAATAGGGACACAATATTTGTTTATGTATTCACACATGTATTTAAGTTTTCGATCAATACAATTCTAGCATGAATAATAAACCTTTATCATGAATAAGGAAATATAAAATAACAACTTTATTATTGCCTCTAGGGCATATCTCCTTCAGTCTCCCACTTGTAGTAGAGTCAATAATCTAGTTCACATCGCCATGTGATTTAACACCAATAGTTCACATCGTCATGTGATTAATACCCATAGTTCACATCGCCATGTGACCAACACCCAAAGGGTCTACTAGAGTCAATAATCTAGTTCACATCATCATGTGATTAACACCCAAAGAGTACTAAGGTGTGATCATGTTTTTCTTGTAAATGAAGTTTAGTCAACGGGTCTACCACATTCAGATCCATATGTATTTCGCAAATTTCTATGTCTACAATGCTCTGCATGGAGCTACTCTAGCCAATTGCTCCCACTTTCAATACATATCCAGATTGAGACTCAGAGTCATCTGGATCGGTGTAAAAGCTTGCATCGACATAACCCTTTACGACAAACTCTTTATAACTTCCATAACCGAGAAACATTTCTTTAATTCTCTTAACTAAGGATAATTTTGACCGATGTCTACTGATCTACTCCTAGATCACTATTGTACCCCCTGGCCAAACTCATGGCAAGGTACACAATATGTTTGGTACACAACATGGCATACCTTATAGAACCTATGGCTGAGGCATAGGAATGACTTTCATTCTCTCTCTATCTTCTGCCGTGGTCGGGTTTTGAGTCTTACTCAACTTCACACCTTACAACACAGGCAATAACCCTTTCTTTGACTGATCCATTTTGAACTTCTTCAAAATCTTGTCAAGGTATCTGCTTTGTGAAAGTCCTATTAAGCGTCTTGATCTATCTCTTTAGATCTTGATGCCCAATATATAAGCAGCTTCATTGAGGTCTTTCATTGAAAAACTCATATTCAAGTATCCTTTAATGAATCGAGAAATTCTATATCATTTCCAATCAACAATATGTCATCTACATATAATATCGGAAATGCTACAGAGCTCCCACTCACTTTCTTGTAAATACACGCTTCACAGAAAGTCTGTATAAAACCATATGATTTGATCACCTCACCAAAGCATATATTCCAACTCTGAGATGCTTGCACCAGTCCTTAGATGGATCGCTGGAACTTGCACACTTTGTTAGCACCTTTAGGATCGACAAAACCTTCTGGTTGCATCATATACAACTCTTCTTTAATATCCATGAAGGAATGCTGTTTTTTTACATCCATTCGCCAGATTTCATAATTATAAAATGCGGCAATTGCTAACATGATTCGAACTGACTTAAGCATCGCTACGGGTGAGAAGGTCTCATCATAGTCAACCCCTTGAACTTGTCGAAAACCTTTTATAACAAGTTGAGCTTTGTATTTGGTGACATTACCATCACTGTATGTCTTCTTCTTGAAGATCCATTTATTCTCAATGGCTTGCCGATCATTGGGAAAGTCCACTAAAGTCCACACTTTGTTCTCATACATGGATCCAATCTCATATTTCATGGCTTCAAGCCATTTATCGGAATCTGGGCTCATCATAGTTCTTCATAGTTCGTAGGTTCGCCTTGGTCTAGTAACAAGACTTCCAGAATAGGATTACTGTACCACTCTCGTGCGGAACGTGCTTTGTTCGACCTACGAGGTCCAGTAGTAACTTGATCTGAAGTTTCATGATCATCATCATTAGCTTCCTCTCTAGTTGGTGTAGGCAGCACGAGAATGGATTTCTCTAGTGTGCTACTTTCCAATTTGAGCGAAGGTACAATTACCTCATCAAGTTCTACTTTCCTCCCACTCACTTCTTTCGAGAGAAACTCCTTCTCTAGAAATGTTCCATTCTTGGCAACAAAGATCTTGCCTTCGTATCTGTGATAGAAGGTGTACCCAATTGTTTCCTTAGGGTATCCTATGAAGACGCACTTCTCCGATTTGGGTTCGAGCTTATCAGGCTGAAGCCTTTTGACATAAGTGTCGCAACCCCAAATTTAAGAAATGACAACTTAGGTTTCTTTCAAAACCATAGGTCATACGGTGTCGTCTCAACGGATTTAGATGGTGCCCTATTTAACGTGAATGCGTCTGTCTCCAAAGCATAACCCCAAAATGATAGTGGTAAATCGGTAAGAGACATCATAGAACGTACCATATCTGATAAAGCACGGTTACGACGTTCGGACACACCATTATGCCGTGGTGTTCTAGGTGGCGTGAGTTGTGAAACAATTGCACATTGTTTTAAATGAAGGCCGAACTCGTAACTCAAATATTCGCCTCCGCGATCAGATCATAGAAACTTTATTTCTTGTTACGATGATTCTCCACTTCACTATGAAATTCTTTGAACTTTTTCAAATGTTTCAGACATGTGTTTCATCAAGTAGATATACCCATTCCTACTCAAATTATCTGTGAAGGTCAGAAAAATAACGATACCCGCCACGTGCTTCAACACTTATTGGACCGCATACATCGGTATGTATTATTTACAATAAGTCATTAGCTCGCTCCATTGTTCCGGAGAACAGAGTTTTAGTCATCTTGCCCATGAGGCATGGTTCTCAAATATCAAATGATTCATAATCAAGTGACTCCAAAAGTCCATCCGCATAGAGTTTCTTCATGCGCTTTATACCAATATGACCTAAACGACAGTGCCACAAGTATGTTGCACTATCATTATCAACTTTGCATCTTTTGGCATCAATATTATGAATATGTGTATCACTACGATCGAGATTCAATAAACCATTCACATTGGGTGTATGACCATAGAAGGTATTATTCATGTAAACATAACAACAATTATTCTCTGACTTAAATGAATAACCATATTGCAATAAACATGATCTAATCATATTCATGCTCAATGCAAACACCAAATAACATTTATTTAGGTTCAACACTAATACTGAAGGTAGAGGGAGTGTGCGATGGTGATCGTATCAACCTTGGAATCACTTCCAACACACATCGTCACCTCGCCCTTAACTAGTCTATGTTTATTCTGCAATTCCTGTTTCGAGTTACTAATCTTAGCAACTGAACCAGTATCAAATACCCAGGGGTTACTATGAACACTAGTAAGGTACATATCAATAACATGTATATCAAATATACCTTTGTTCACTTTGCCATCATTCTTATCCGCCAAGTATTTGGGGTAGTTCCGCTTCTAGTGACCATTCCCTTTGCAGTAGAAGCACTCTGTTTCAGGCTTAGGTCCAGCTTTGGGTTTCTTCACGCGAGTGGCAACTTGCCTGCCATTCTTCTTGAAGTTCCCTTTCTTTCCCTTTGCCCTTTTTCTTGAAACTAGTGGCCTTGTTAACCATCAACACTTGATGCTCTTTCTTGATTTCTTCCTTCGCTGATTTTAGCATCGCGAAGAGCTCGGGAATCGTTTTCGTCATCCCTTGCATATTTATAGTTTATCACGAAGTTCTAGTAGCTTGGTGATAGTGACTAGAGAACTCTGTCAATCACTATCTTATCTGGAAAATTAATTCCCACTTGATTCAAGCGATTGTAGTACCGAGACATTCTAAGCACATGCTCACTGGCTGAGCTATTCTCCTCCATCTTGTAGGCACAGTACTTGTTAGAGGTCTCATACCTCTCGATATGGGCATGAGTCTGAAATACCAATTTCAGCTCTTGGAACATCTCATATGCTCTGTGGCGTCCAAAACGTTTTTAAGTCCCGGTTCTAAGCCTTAAATCATGGTGAACTAAACTATTAAGTAGTCATCATATCGAGCTTGCCAAACATTCATAACGTCTGCATCTGCTTCTGCAATAGGTCTGTCACCTAGCAGTGCATCAAGGACATAATTCTTCTATGCAGCAATGAGGATAATCCTCATATCACGGGCCCAGTCCGCATCATTGCTACTATCATGTTTCAACTTAGTTTTCTCTAGAAACATATCAAAAACATAGGGGAGCTACAACGCAAGCTATTGATCTACAACATAATTTGCAAATACTACCAGGACAAAGTTCATGATAAATTAAAGTTCAGTTAATCAAATTACTAATGAACTCCCACTTAAATAAACATCCCTCAAGTTATCTAAGTGATACGTGATCCAAATAAACTAACCCATGTCCGATCATCACGTGAGATGGGGTAGTCATCAATGGTGAACATCTCTATGTTGATCATATCTACTATATGACTCAGGTTCGACCTTTCGGTCTGCAGTGTTCTGAGACCATGTCTGTACATGCTAGGCTCGTCAAGTTTAACCCAAGTATTTTGCATGTGCAAAACTTTCTTACACTCGTTGTATGTGAACGAAGAGTCTATCACACCCGATCATGACATGGTGTCTCGAAACGATGAACTTTCGCAATGGTGCATACTCGGGGAGAATACTTATATCTTGAAATTTTGTGAATGGATCATCTTATAATGCTACCATCGTTCTAAGCAAAATAATATGCATAAAAGATAAACATCACATGCAATCAAGTATTACTAACTCAACACCTTAATCTCCATCTCCAAAGCATCGTCATGGTCTCCATCGTCACCGGCTCGACACCTTGATCTCCATCATTGTGTCATGGTCTGAGGGAGTCCTGGATTCGGGGGTCCTCAGGTGTCCGACCTAGGAGTATGGGCTGAGTTGCATGGGCTGTACAGGATCAAGCTGAAGATTATCTACCGTGTCCGGATGGGACTTCTCAATACCCGGACGGCAAAAATAGAGTCCGAAGGTTTCCTTCCCTGATAAAACGACCTTGTACAAACCCTAGGTCCCCTCCAGTGTGTATATAAACTGGAGGGGTTAGTTCATAGAGGGGATCTTCTTCACGGCCATTGGAATCCTCATAGGCTAGACATCTAGGGTTAGCCATCACGATCTCGAGGTAGATCAACTCTTGTAATCTTTCTACTCGTCGAATATAATCAAGAAGGAGTAGGGTTTTACCTCCCTTAAGAGGGCCGAACCTGGGTAAACACTGTGTCCCCTGGCCTCCTGTTACCATTGATCCTTAGACGCACAACTTGGGCCCCCCTACCCGAGATATACCGGTTTTGACACCAACATTGCTGCTTTCATTGAGAGCTCCGTTGTGCTGTCTGCAAAAAGCGATCCATGGCTCGCCTAATCATCAACAACAATATCACTTCCGGAGGGTGCCTGGCTTCAGGGCAGACCCTCCGGTTCGGTGGTTTCACCATGAGGGCCCACGCGGCCGTCGAGCCTGCAACTCCCCCCATGGCCACTGGACACCGTCCTCGCATTGGCCCCAAGTACTCTAAAAAATTGGATCCGGCAGATGTTTCATCCTTAAACGAACTGCTAGACCGCATCGCCACCCTGGGGGTCTCAACAGACTATGATCGGATCGGGCTCAAGCCCGATCAAAGGGAAATTAATCACCCACTTCGTGGCAGTCATTGAGGAACCGGCCACAAACACTTCCCTCCCATATTGAGGACCAAGTATGTTCGGGTCCCCGAAACCCCTGAGCCGGATACTTCCTCTTCGGAAGGGACTTTACTCCCACTGGACTCTGGTCCATGTGTAGGATTGCCGGAGCCTTTGTGCTTAACCGGACCTAAACCGGTTACTTCAGAAGCCATACCGGCTCCAAACACAGATGTGGGACATGATCCAAAATTTAATCCACCCACCCACCACAATCTATATTCTCCAAGCAACTCAGGTCCTCCATTTATATACGACCTGATGTATGTGTGGCAGCAGCCCCAGGAAACGGTCCACCACTTTTGGGCCAGATTCCTGCTTGTTAAGAATAGGATCAAGGCCTGCTCAGATGCCGACATAGTTTTGGTTTTCCACCATAATTGCACAGACGAAGGGATATTGGATGCCCTCGACCGTCGCAACATATAGATTTTCACAGAATTATCGCATGTAGTACAAAAGTATTATGTGATGGAAAGCATATGGAGGGCCTAGAAAACTCAACTAGAGCCCGCCACCTCGACATAGTGTGCGGCCCACGCTAAAAGAACATACCCCGAGGGGTCACCCGACCACCAGGCTACGGGCAGGAAGAACAAGCCCTTCGTGGGAAACAGGTCCGTTCTTGATGAAATACTGGACAAAGCCTGCCCGATCCATACCACTCCGCACACAGTCCCAGCCCATAGCCTCTGGGCATGCTGGGTGCTCTAACAAGTAGCAAAAAGTGGAGAGGCCATCCTCACGACAACCCAGAAGGATACTCACCGGAGAGGGACAACTTTAACGTCCTAACAGTCTTCGAGACTTTATCTTCCAACAACCGGCGCAAATGGGCGCTCCGCGACCTCACTGAAGTCCGTCATGTTACCGCACTGAGCCCATGGAACGACACGGCGATAACCTTTACGACCGAAGACGAAGCAAAGGCTCGGTTAGTCCGAGTACCCGCCGCCTTATTACTAAACCCCATCGTTAATGGTTTTTAGCTTAGTAAAGTGCTCATGGACGGCGGTAGTGGACTTAACCTCATCTATGAGGACACGCTCGACAAGATGCAGACGGATAGGTCACGCGTTGAGCAAAGCAACACTACCTTTCGAGGTATTATCCCCAGTCAAGAGGCACACTGCTCGGGTAAAATCAACCTGGAAGTGGTGTTCGGCATGCCTAAGAACTATAGATCCGAGGAGTTGCTCTTTCATGTGGTCCCCTTTAATAGTGGGTATCACGCTATCCTCGGTCAGGACGCTTTCTCACGCTTTCAAGCTATACCCCATTATGGGTACATGAAGCTCAAAATGCCTGGCCCTAATGGAATCATCACAATCTCGAGCGACCTGGACAAAGCCCTTCGTGCCGATAACAAAACCGCATCCTTGGCCCTCGAGGCACTATCTGAAGCCCTAGCGGCAGAGGAATTAACCACCTTATGAGCTATGGTGGATAGGGACGATGTGATCCTCGACAAGAGATCCAAGTCCACCTCTTTCAAGCCAGCCAAAGAAATAGTAAAATTCCAAGTGCACCCGTCGGACCCTAATAAAACAGTGTCTATCGGGGCACAGCTGGATCCGGCAGTGGACGCCGCCCTATGAGCATTCCTGCGTGAGAATTGGGATATTTTTGCCTGGCACCCTTCAGACATGCCCGGCAGCCCACCAAGACTGGTCGAACACAGTCTCAACATAATCAAAGGATTCAAACCCGTAAAGCAGACACTACGGTGATTCTTCAAACCCAAGCGTTAAGCCATGGGAGAAGAGCTAGCCAAGTTATTAGAGGCTAGGTTCATTCGGGAAATCAAACATCCAGATTGGTTAGACAACCTGGTTATGGTACCTAAAAAGGACAAATCGTGGCGCCTGTGTGTCGACTTCAAGGACCTCAACAAGGCTTGCCCAAAAGATCCCTTCCCATTGCCTCGCATCGACCAAATCATTGATGCAACCGTAGGACATGATCCTATGTGTTTCCTCGACGCCTATTCTGGATACCATCAGATTAAGATGAAGGAATCGGACCAGGCTGCAACTGCATTCATCACCCCTTATGGTCCCTTCTGCTTCAACACTATGCCCTTCGGGCTTAAAAATGATGGGGCTACTTACCAGCATATGATCCAAACTTGCTTGGAAAAACAAATCAGCAAAACAGTCGAAGCATACATGGACGACGTGGTCATCAAGAAAAAGTGCGTCGAGACACTGGTAGATGATCTACGCCTTACCTTCGACAACCTCCGGACATACGATATATGACTTAATCCGGAAAAGTGTGTCTTCAGAGTACCAACTGGAAAATTGCTAGGCTTCATTGTTTCCCATAGAGGAATCGAGGCAAACTCAACCAAGATCCGAGCGCTGTCACAATTGGCCATCCCAACAGACCTTAACCAGGTCCAGAAGCTAGCTGGATGTGTCGCGGCCTTAAGCCGATTTATCTCCAAATTAGGAGAAAAAGCATTAACAATCTACAAGCTACTATGCCTCACTGACAACTTCAAATGGACGGATGCAGCCCCAGCCGGATTGGAAGAAATCAAGACCCTCCTCACAAGCAACCCAATCCTGGCAGCACCAGGTATTGGAGAGCCTATGTTATTATATATTTTGGCAACTACTCAAGTAGTAAGTGTTGTCCTCATCGTCGAATGAGGGGTGGAGGGACATAAATTCCCCACCCAAAAACCAGTCTACTATATATCGGAGGTCCTTACACCTTGCAAATCCCGATACCCTCATTACCAGAAGATAGCCTACATAGTCTTCATGGCACCCTGCAAACTTCGACACTACTTCCATGAGTGTTCGGTAATAGTGGCATCCGAAGTGCCGCTGAATGACATCATCAAAAACAGGGACGCCACTAGTCGCATAGCCAAATGGGCCATCAAGCTATTACCATTTGAAATCATCTACAAGCCACGCCGCACTATTAAATCCCAGGTATTGGCCAACTTCGTCGCTGAATGGATGGAAGCTAAACTCCCTAAAGAGTACAGCTCATACTCTAATTGGATTATGTACTTCGATGGCTCCAAAATGCTGTCCGGACTGGGGGCTGGTGTAATCCTCACATCCCGTACTGGGGACACAGTCCACTACATACTGCAAATTATGTATATGGACTCTAATAATGCAGCCGAATACGAGGCTCTACTACACGGTCTTCGCATGGCTGTTTCCATGGGTATACAACGCTTGGAGGTGCGCGGCGATTCGAACCTCGCAATTTCCCAGGTCAATGGAGAGTTCGATGCAAAGGACCCAAAAATGGTGGCATATCGAAATGCCATATTAAAACTATCAGCTCAGTTCGACGGACTTGAGTTCCATCATGTCACCCGAGAAAGTAATCAGGCAGCTGACATGACATCCTTGCTCGTATGGGTGCTAAGCGCGACCCTGTGCCACCCAACACCTTTGTGAACGGCTTTTTACGCCATCTGTGGTGTGGCAGGGCGAAGATGGAGAAGGAAATGCGGACCTGATCACACCCCCAACCGCCGAACACAACGCAGACAATGTCGAGGGTCCGGATATCGAGATAAGACTCTCTGCTCACGAGATCTTGGCGGTTATCACTCCCTGGACCGAACCATTACTGGCCTACGTTAATAGGCAAGAGCTCTTTGACGATCAAAACAAGACGCGATGCATAGTTCAGCGCTCCAAAGCCTTTAAAGTGCATGAGGGTGAACTATATAAAAGAAGTACTACTGGAGTCCTTCAAAGGTGTATCTCCGAAGAGGAGGGAAGGCAACTCTTGGCAGAAATACATGCTGGTCTCGGCGATCATCACGCCGCAGCCCGCGCCCTTGTAAGCAAGGTGTTCCGGACAGGGTTTTTCTGGCCTACGGCTCGAGCTGATGCTCAAGACCTTGTCCAACATTGTGTGGGCTGTCAGCTTTTCGCCAATCAAAGCCACATGCCTCCCACCGCATTAAGAACAATCCCCATTACTTGGCCCTTTGTGGTCTGGGGGCTTGACATGGTTGGACCCATTAAAGGGGGAAGCCACAAAAAGAAATACTTGTTGGTCATGGTGGATAAATTCACTAAATGGATCGAGGACAAACCAGTAAAAACAGATGAGGCCGGACCAGTGATTGACTTTATATCCGGCGTGGTCCACCGTTATCGTGTCCCACACAGTATCATCACTGATAATGGCTCTAACTTCACAGCTGATGAGGTGAAAACTTGGTGCGCTAAGTTGGGCATTAAACTCGACTATGCATCCGTATACCACCCTCAAACAAATGGCCAAGTCGAACGGGCCAATGGTCTGATCATGAGTGGTATTAAGCCCAGACTAGTGCGCTCTTTACGAGAATCAGACAAGCACTGGGTTGAGGAACTCGATTCCGTACTCTGGGGACTCCGGACCATGCCCAATCGAACGGCCGATTACACACCTTTCTTTATGGTGTACAGTGCAGAAGCCGTACTACCCTGCGATATTATTCATGACTCACCTAGAGTGCGCATATATGAAAACAAAGAAGCCAAACTAGATCGGCAGGACGACCTAGACGGACTTGAAGAGGAGCGTGATGTTGCCAAGGCTCTTTCCGCATTTTATCGACAACAGGCCAGGCGTTACCAAAGCAAAGAAGTGCGGGCTAAAACATACAATGTCGGAGAACTTGTTCTACGCCTCCCGGAGAAGAAAAAGGATAAGCTCAAACCTAAATGGGAGGGGCTGTCGGTGTCCAAACTGGCGGATCTCGGGTAGGGGGTCCTGGGTTGTGCGTCTAAGGCTGATGGTAACAGGAGGTGGGGGACACAATGTTTACCCTGGTTCGGGCCCTCTCTATGGAGGTAATACCCTACTTCCTGCTTGATTGATCTTGATGAATATGAGTAAGTATTACAAGAGTTGGTCTACCACGAGATCGTAATGGCTAAACCCTAGAAGCTAGCCTATTATTATGATTATTGTTGTCCTACGGACTAAACCCTCTGGTTTATATAGACACCGGAGGGGGCTAGGGTTACACAAGGTCGGTTACTGTCGTGGAAAGGAATCTACATAGCCGAATCGCCAAGCTTGCCTTCCACGCAAAGGAGAGACCCATCCGGACATGGGACGAAGTCTTCTATCTTGTATCTTCATAGCCTAACAATCCGGCCCATGTATATAGTCTGGCTGTCCGAGGACCCCTTAATCCGGGACTCCCTCAGTAGCCCCTGAACCAGGCTTCAATGACGATGATTCCGGTGTGCAGATTGTCTTCGACATTGCAAGGCAGGTTCCTTCTCTGAATACTTCTAGGTACCTGTGTTTAGAGAGCAGTGTTCGGCTTCCCATTTAATGTCATGCTCATCGGCTTCTACACCTTCATGGTTTCAGCTTCCACGTGTTGAGCGAATGCGAGAGGTCGAGGAATTTTTACACTTGCCACCCTAACCATGTGAGTAAATTTTCTATTTAAAGAGACGGGAATCTTTAGATCTAATCCGCACCATCTCCCCCAAGCGAGGAATTAGCGGAGCATGCCTGCAGAAACCACGCCAACATGGCTAGCACTCGCAGCTCCAAATAGGGTGATTGGGAGAAGTGTTCCGTATCCCACAGTCAATTGGTGAAGTTGCAGACCCAGGGGTTTCTTCCTCCTGCATATCTAGTCCCTGTTCGAGCCGGATTGGCTTCCTTTGACGGCGGTTAGCAAGCGGAGAAGTTTCTCAACCCATCCAGGGGGGAGCGAGTATGCTTTGTCCCCTACTTGTTGAGAGGTGTCGGATTTCCAATCCATCCGTTCCTCCGAGGGCTTCTGGAGTACTATGGCCTCCAACTGCACAACTTCACACCTGCCTCCATCCTGCACATTGCAGGTTATGTCGCTCTTTGCGAGCTATTTCTGGGTTGTGAGGCCCATTTCGAGTTATGGAAGAAGTTGTTTTGCCTCGTCCCTCGTAATCAAGAGGGATCAATATTCCAAGTGGGCGGAGTCGAGATATGGCGCATCATCGGGACTGGATACCTATCTGGTAAACTGAAGAATGCATCCAAAGAATGGCCTTCAGAGTGGTTTTACATTGAGGACATCTCCCTTCCTAACCCAATCCGAATGGGTCTTCCTGAATTTTCAAGTGCTTCGTTGAAGAAACGCCTCAACTGGCGTCCCCAGAGCCTCAGGGAGGAACATAGCATGGAGGTCCATCAGTTGATGAGCAATATAAGGACACTTGCTCAATTCGGATTGTCAATAATCGAGGTTATGGCGATATCCATAATGCGGGGGGTTCAACCACTCCAATATCGAGGGCGTCCCATGTGGCACTTCAATGGAGAAGACGATGCCACCCGGTACGGCCAGAAGGGTCCGGACACCCCCACCGCTTTGGCGAAAATACTGTCCGGATTATACAAAGGGGATAAAGAGGAGTTCATCCGCATTTAGCCCAAAGATGGATTTTCCATGTACAACCCTCCCAGCTGGGTGAGTTTCCATCCCACTACTCTACTCTATTTATTCCCTGGGTCCTTTTTCATAAATATTTAATCCGTCCATTTATAACAGGAATGGCGGAAAATCACCAGGGAGATCCACACCCTAGCACCACAGCCAGAGGACCACAACCGGGCCCTTGACCCCGGATTCGAAGAGGATCCGGATATATTCGTGGAGCTCGGGGAACGGGTGTTTTACCAGGCGAGCTATGACGGCACAGAAGTGGCCATCATCGCTGACTACCCCGCCCTCCTCCCTGCATCACATGTAAGTAACCAGGAGACTTATCCTTAGAAAGGATTTACCCCTTCCGCCTTACCCACCACACAATTTCATGTTCTAAAGGGAAGACGATCGGCGCACCACGCCACACCCGAGGAGACTCGCCAGAAAGCGGTGCCTATGCCGGGCAGGCCTTCAAAGAGAAAGGCAAATGAAAATATGGCCAAGCCGTTATCGAAGAGGTATGGTTTTAAACATGCTCCATGGTTGTCATCTTAAAGTACGACACTATCCGTTGTGTCTTTAACAGGAAGAACATTCGCCGGACTATGTCCAGTGATCCTGCCAGTCATGCATCTACTAGCCGGATTCCGAACCCTGTCTCGAGGGTGGAGGCTAACGCGGAAGCGACACCGAATTGTCCTTATACAGAGGATTCAGATAGAGTATCCATCACAAATTTTGAAGTGGAGAGCGCCATGAATCATCGGCGCCGACGGGCCGCACTTCGCGACCCTGGTTTTTCAGAAGAGGCCTTCAATGCCTTCAACTTGGGTGATGCGTACATTCGAGCTGCTCAAGATGGGCTTGCTAGGGCCACAGACCAGTATTTGAAAGATATACGGGTAAGTACACCATTGTAAAAATCTGATAATTATGTATATCAGTAGCCCTTGAGACTTGAAACGGCTGGTACAACTGATTTAAGGATCATTGTATGAATAGGTGCTCACAGAGAAGAACAACCTATTGACTCAAGAGCTAAAACAATGTCGGCCCCAGCTTGCGGCCGCAACTGCCGAACTAGAGGAATCCAAGAAGGCCTCAACTAGTAGTGTGTCCCTCTATCGAGAAAAACATAATCATATGTACAAGTAATGTTAACACAGTTGCATCTCTGATGTCATCATCGCCAGATAATCCGGGAGAAATATCGGAAGCCATGCAAGCGGGCGCACAAAAGCCCGAAAGGCAGCTCGCCGCAGGTGAGCGTATACTTACACGGGTCAGAGCGGAGAAAAACCAACTCCAGGATTCCAATACTCAGCTGGGTGAAGAATTGAAAGATGTTCGGGCCCAGCTGGCTGACTCCGTGAAGGAAAATAAGAAGCTACGAGGCAACATATTTAGTATGTATTCAAACTTACCTCTGCATAATTTGGCGAGGGAAGGAACTGATAGAGTTATGTCTGTAGGTATGCTGACTGGCCGTCCCGAAGAGGAGATGCCCGGATCCTCAGGCAATCTGCTACATGAGATGTCGCAACTACACGAGCAAGCTCGACAAGCAATGCGGAGTGTCGCCAAGGCCTCATGGCCATCTGCCTCCCTACCAGGAAGTATGGAGGAGCTTGTACAGCTATTCAAGGGAGCGCAGCGGCGTTTCCGATTATGGAAGATATTGGCCTATCGAGAAGGTGCGTGAGAAGCTTGGGCCATGGTGAAAACATGATATACCAAGCTCGATCCGAATCATATGGCCCGGGTCGGACCGTTAGGGTCAGATGGGAAAGAAATACCAGTCAGTCTGGTGTATGACCAGGTAAAATTAGCCGCAAAGTATTCTCAGTAGGATTGTAGGCTAGACAATCTGTTGGATGGCATAGAAGAAGAAGCTTTTGAGTCCAAGTGACTATGTACTTCAATGGACAAGTTTGTCCCTAGCCAGATTGTAAAACATTTGTCATGGCGACCTTTTTGCTTCGACCTCCAGACCCGACAGTCCAGAGTGTTTCTGAATACCTGCTTGGTAATATAAACCGGGGTACGTGTGGAAACCAGGCGTAGGGGTCATAGTTGCTTGAACAGACAAGTACCCAACTAGCTATGTTATATTACATTGTGATAGTAAGAAACATCTTCCAGAGATAATAGTTCCACTAAGGGTTCCTTTCACTGGGCACGCATGCATTAACATGCATGTCCGAACTGTGATCAAAAAGTCGCAGTATATGTAACATCTGGGGGTTCATAGAGTAATGAGTAAAAACATCTTTAGTCCATCGACCGAATATTCCCTTAAGAACGCTAGCTTTCGGCTTCACCCAGTCTGAGGTACACATCCGGATTACCCGGCAGTAACAATCATAGAGGTGCTCCCTTTATGCCCTAGCCGAACTAACAGGAACGTAGGGCATAAGCACAGGAGCCAGGCAACCCAGCTTGGCCAAAACTTAAGTCATATCGATGCATATAATGGCGAAGAAAAGGTACATATGGAGAAAAGACACATGTGTAGTGAGCTTGATGCTCGGAAAATAATTATAACAAGCTTCTGTAAAAGAAGCCCCCAGGTATAAATGGACGTACATACTTGAAGGTCAGTGTGTCGTGGTCTAACCACACGAAAGCTTTAAAGCTATAAAAGAAAAAGCAAAAAGAGGGCTAAAAATAAATAATTAGAAATCAAAAAGGGGAAGGAGACGAACACAGAGTTCGGCGCTAGGCGTAGAATCTTCGGAGACTGGCCGCGTTCCATGGGTTCGGCTCGAAGCGATTATCTGATGCATCATGCAGGCGGTACGCTCCTCCGGTGAGAACTTTGTCAATGATGAAGGGACCCTCCCACTTGGGCTTGAGTTTGTCATTTTTCTTCTCCGGTAGGCGTAGAACGAGTTCGCCAATATTATAAGTCTTGGCCCGTACTTCTCTGCTTTGATATCTGCGAGCCTGTTGTTGATAAAATATGGAACAGGCTTTTGTGACATCACGCTCCTCTTCCAGGGCATCTAAACTATCCTGCCGATCAAGCTCGGCCTCTCTCTCTTCGTACATGCGCACTCGAGGTGAGTCATGAATAATATCGCAGGGCAACACAGCCTCTGCGCCGTGCACCATGAAGAAGGGTGTGTATCCGGTAGTACAATTTGGCGTGGTCTGCAGCCCCCAGAGTACGAAGTCGAGCTCCTCAACCCAGTGCGTGTCTGATTCTTTCAAAGACCGCACTAACCTGGGTTTAATGCCACTCATAATGAGACCGTTAGCACGTTCGACCTGACCGTTGGTTTGTGGGTGATAGACGGAGGTGTAGTCGAGCTTGATGCCCAGATTAGTACACCAGACTTTCACCTCATCGTCTGTGAAATTAGAGTCGTTGTTGGTGATGATGATGTGTGGAACACCGTAACGGTGCACAACACCAGATATGAAGTCTATCACTGGTCCGGATTCGACCGTTTTAACTGGTTTGGCCTCTATCCATTTAGTGAATTTATCCACCGTGACTAACAAGTATTTTTTTCTTATGGCTTCCTACTTTAAGGGGTCCAATCATATCAAGCCCCAAGACAGCAAAAGGCCAAGTGATGGGGATTGTTTGAAGAGTAGTGGGTGGAATATGGCTTTGGTTGGTGAAAATTTGCCATCTGTCGCAATGTTGGACAAGGTCCTGTGCGTCTGCTTGGGCAGTGGGCCAGTAAAATCCTGTATGGAAGGCCTTGCTTACAAGGGCCCGAGCTGTGGCATGGTGACCGCCGAGACTGGCATGAATTTCAGCCAAGAGCTTCCACCCTTCTTCCTCGGATATATATCTTTGAAGTACTCCGGTAGCGCTTTTCTTGTAAAGTTCTCCCTCATGAACTTTGTAGGCTTTAGAGCGCCGCACATTGCAGTGTGCGTCATTCTGATCCTTGGGGAGTTATCTCCTATTAAGGTAGGCCAAGAAGGGTTCAGTCCATGGGGCGATGACTGCCATGATGAGATGGGCCGATGGTGTGATTTCGGTGGCTGAGCCCTCGATAATGTCAGTGTGTTCAGAACCTGGGGTTGTGGTCAGATCTGGACTGGTGTTGCCGGTCTCCCCTTGCCACACCACGGATGGCTTGAAGAGCCTTTCCAAAAAGATGTTAGGTGGGATAGGGTCGCACTTAGCGCCGATGCGGGCGAGGACATCCGCCGCTTGATTGTTTTCTCGAACCACATGATGAAACTCAAGCCCCTCGAACCGAGCTGACATTTGAAGAATGACATTATGGTAAGCCTCCATTTTCGGATCTTTGGCATCGAAGTCTCCATTTATTTGAGATATTGCAAGGTTTGAATCCCCACGCACTTCCAGGCGCTGAATGCCCATGGAGACGGCCATCCGAAGACCATGCAACAGAGCCTCGTATTCGGCTGCATTGTTGGAGTCTGTGTATAATATTTGGAGTATGTATTGGACTATATCTCCAGTGGGGGATGTTAGGACAACACCTGCTCCTAGACCTGCCAGCATTTTGGAGCCGTCCAAGTGCATGATCCAACTGGAGTATGTGCCATAATCTTTAGGGAGTTCGGCCTCTGTCCATTCGACGACGAAGTCTGCCAGCACTTGGGATTTAATGGCCCGACGTGGCTTGTATGTTATGTCAAATGGAAGGAGCTCGATGGCCCACTTCACAATCCGGCCCGTGGCATCGTGGTTGTTTATTATATCATTGAGTGGTACTTCAGAGGCCACCGTGATAGAACACTCTTGAAAGTAGTGTTGTAGTTTCCGGGATACCATGAAGACCGCGTATGCTATTTTTTGGTAATGAGGGTACCAAGATTTGCATGGTGTGAGGATAGTGGATACGTAGTATATCGGCTTTTGAAGCAGGAATTTGTGTCCGTCCTCCTTTCGTTCGAGGACGAGTACCGCACTCACGACCTGGTGTGTTGCCGATATGTATAGCAACATGGGTTCGCCAACGTTCGGCGCAGACAGGATTGGGTTGCTCACTAAAAGAGCCTTTATTTCCTCCATTCCGGCCGTCGCCGCGTTCGTCCACTCGAAGTGTTCGGTTTGTCGGAGAAGGCGATAAAGTGGCAACGCATTTTCTCCCAATCGGGAGATAAAGCGGCTTAAAGCTGCCACGCATCCAACTAGTTTTTGGATTTGTTTGAGGTATGTTGGTGTAGCCAACTGTGACAAAGCTCGGATTTTAGCTGGTTTGCCTCGATTACTCTATTGGAAACGATGAAGTGCAGAAGCTTTCCAGCGGGAACGCCGACAAACACATTTTTCCGGATTGAGTTTGATGTCATATGTTCGGAGGTTATCGAATGTGAACCTCATATTGTCTATTAAGGACTCGACGTGTCTGGTCTTGGTGACCACGTCATCCACATATGCTTTAACTGTTTTGCCGATTTGTTTCTCTAGGCATGTTTGAATCATGCGCTGATAGGTGGCACCAGTGTTTTTGAGCCCGAAAGGCATAGTGTTGAAGCGGAAAGGCCCGTATGGGGTGATAAATGCCGTTGCGGCTTGATCGGACTCCTTCATCTTGATTTAATGGTATCCGGAGTATGCATCGAGGAAACACAATGAGTCGTGTCCTGTGGTAGCATTGATAATCTGATCAATGCAGGGGAGAGGAAAGGGATCCTTAGGGCAAGACTTGTTGAGGTCTTTGAAATCGACACATAGGCGCCAGGATTTATCCTTCGTTGGTACCATCACCAGGTTTGCTAGCTTGTCCGGGTGTTTTATCTCTCTGATGAATCCGGCTTCGAGTAACTTGGCTAGCTCCTCCCCCATAGCTTGTCATTTGGGTTCTGAAAAGCGTCGTAGTGTTTGCTTGACTGGCTTGTATCCCTTCAATATGTTTAGGCTGTGTTTGGCTAGCCTGAGTGGGATCCCTGGCATATCAAAAGGGTGCCATGCAAAGATGTCTCAGTTTTCGCGTAGGAACGTCCGCAGTGCGGCGTCGATTGTGGGGTCCAGTTGTGCCCCGATGGATGCTATCTTCGTGGAGTCTGTTGGATGGACTTGGAATTTGACTATTTTGCCTGCTGGTTTAAAGGAGGTGGATTTGGATCGCTTATCGATTATTACATGGTCCCTATCCACCGTGGAGCGTAATGAAGTTAATTCTTCGGCCGCGAGGGCTTAAGACAGTGCCTCGAGGGCCAAGGCAGCGGTTTTGTTTTTGGCGCAGAGTGCTATGTCCGGATCACTTGCAAGAGTGATGATTCCATTGGGCTCGGACATCTTGAGCTTCATGTACCCATAATGGGGTATAGCTTGGAAGCTTGTGAATGCATCTCACCCTAACAAGGCGTGATATCCACTATTGAAAGGGGCCACTTGAAAGATTATCTCTTCAGACCGATAATTCTCCGGTGTGCCGAATACCACATCAAGTGTGATTTTTCCCGCACATCGCGCCTCCCGACTGGGAATAATTCCTCAGAAGGTCGTGCTACTTTGCTCAATGTGGCTCCTGTCTATTTCCATTTTGTTGAGAGTTTCCTCATAAATGAGGTTTAGTCCGCTGCCGCCGTCCATGAATACTTTGGTCAGCCGAAAGCCGTCCACAATTGGACTGAGGACTAATGCGGCTGGTGCCCGGACTGTTCTGAATTGTGGTTCATCACTGGCATTGAAAGTTATGGCCGTGTCGTTCCAGGGGTTTATTGCTGCAATTTGGCAGACTTCAGCAAGGCCGTGGAGTGCCCTTTTGCGCCTGTTGTTTGAGGTGAAAGTCTTGAAGATTGTCAACACTGTAGGGTCGTTGTTTTCTGTGGGATGTTGCTCTGCGGTATTTTTGGTGAGGAGATCCTCGCGCTCTTGGCCACCTGCCGAAGTATCCAACATGCTCTAAGGCTATGGGTTGGTATGGTATCCGGTGTGAGGTGTAGTTTGCATGGCCTGTCGAGCCATCCCTCCAAAACAGTTCCACGCCCTGTAATAGGTTTCAAGTTTTTGGTTATTGGATTGGGTGACCTATGAGGGTACACCCTTTTTGTCCGGACAAGGGGTTTAGTGGAAACCGGTGGCTCCCAAGGGGCTGCCTGAGTTTTCCAGGCGCTTTCCATCGCGCAGTACTTCTGTACTATGGTTGCCCAGTCAACAAAGTGTGATACGTGACGGCGATTTATGGCGTTGAGGATTCCCTGCAATTTTTGCAAAATACTGAGATTGCGTCTTCATCGCGTTAGTCCTTGACCTTGTTCTTGACAGGGAGGAATCTGGCCCAAAAGTGATGGACCGTCTCTTGGGACTGCTGATTGATGTGGGTAAGATCGCTTGTATCTGGGTGGGTGGGCAGATTTAAGTCGGAACCCTAGCCCAATCTGGGATCCAGAGTTTGAGGAGTTTCCGAGCTTAACAGTTCGGGCTCCGGGATATCGACCAATTTTTCTGGCCCACAGTCCGACTCTAGGTTCAGAGTACGGGGCATGTATTCCCGCGAGTGGGTATCTTGCTCGGTGAGCTCGGAAATCTGGACATAGTTCATCCTTAATATAGGGGAAGAGTTATTGCACTGCTCCTCCACTACCGCTATCTCGTGGGTGATCGGCGGAGGTTCAATCTATCTATGATCGGGTTTAAGCCCAATCCGATCGTAGTCTGTAGCGGCTCCCAAGGCGGCGATGCAATCCAGGAGCTCGTTTAAGGACGATAACTCCGTCAGATCCATCTGCTCGGAGTATTCTGAGCTGACGTGGAGGCGATTTTCGATTACCCGATAAGTCATTGTCGGCCCGATGGTCGAACGGGCGGTCATGATGAAGCTGCCTAGATGGAGGTTTTGGCCTGAGGCCAGGGATCCCCTGAGGTGATGTTGTCCTTGATAACAAGGCGAGCCATCAACCCTATCTTCGACGTCACAGTGGAACTCTCAATGAAAGCACCAGTGTCGGTGTCAAAACCGGCGGATCTTGGGTAGGGGGTCCCGGACTGTGCGTCTAAGGCTAATGGTAACAGGAGGCGAGGGACACAATGTTTACCCAGGTTCGGGCCCTCTCTATGAAGGTAATACCATACTTCCTACTTGATTGATCTTGATGAATATGAGTATTACAAGAGTTGATCTACCACGAGATCGTAATGGCTAAACCCTAGAAGCTAGCCTATGATTATGATTGTTGTTGTCCTATGGACTAAACCCTCAGGTTTATATAGACACCAGAGGGGGCTAGGGTTACAAAAGGTCGGTTACAGAGAAAGGAATCTACATATCCGAATCGCCAAGCTTGCCTTCCACGCAAAGGAGAGTCCCATCTGGACACGTGACAAAGTCTTCTATCTTGTATCTTCATAGCCCAACAGTCCGACCCATGTATATAGTCCGGCTGTCCGAGGACCCCTTAATCCAGGACTCCCTCAGGGGCCCTTCATAATAGATGAAGTCCTTACTAAAGGAGCCTATCACCTTCGTAATGCAGAGGATAATCGCCTTGATCCAAACCCATGGAACGCAGCCCGGCTCCGAAGATTTTACGCATAGTTTGGCCTCCTTAGGTCTCACTTTAAAATAGGTTTTTTCTATTTTCTCTCCTCTTTTACCTTTTTCCCTTTTTCTTCTCAATTGTATGTCCGGATTAACCGCATTGTTGGTAGTACGCATCTTTAAATGTATACACCCACCATACATGGGGGCTTCTTTTGAAAGAAGCATTCTGTTGGAAAGCTTACAAGCTTCTTCTGCCCCTACTATCTGTCATTTCTGTCATTTTATGCACCTCTATGACTTAAGTTTTTGCCAAGCTGGGTTGCCTTGCTCCTGTGCTTATACCCTACGTTCCTGATTATTCGACTAGGGTGTAAAGGGAGCACCTCTGCGATTGTTACAACCGGGTTATCCGGCCCTGTACCTCAGACGGGTGAAGCCAAAAGCTAGCATTCTTAAGGGAATAATTGGTCGGCACATATCCAATAGGTTGTTTCCGGAAAAAAAATATGGAATTGGTTGTCTGTACATCAGATACAAACGCAACCCAAGTAAAGGAACCCCTAACGGAAATATTTTTCTTGGAAGTTGTTTCTTACATTAAACAGTAATATAACATAACTCCATCGAACATATTTTGTCGGTTCGAGCAATATGGCCGGATTTCCTGGTTTCCAACAAGTACTACTTGTTTCCTAGTCAAACATAGTATACAAAAACACTCCAACTTCTTGGTTCGGAGGTAGAAGTCGAAGGTCTGCGATGACAAAATTTTCATACAATTCGGCAGGAGATAAGTTCGGTCATAAAGTGCATGGGTACATCAAATCGAGCGCCTACTCCCTTTCTATGCCTTCCAGTAGACTATCTAATTTACAATCTTGTTGTGAAAATTTCGCCCCTGTCATTACTTGGTCGTACACCAAGCTCATGGGAATTTCCTTCCCGTCAGGTCCCTGCGGTCCAACTCTGGCCATATGATTCGGGTCAAGACCGGTATAGCATGTCTTCACCATGGCCTAGGCCTCTCGAGTGCCTTCATGGCATGCAGACGTCTTCCATAGCCCGAAAAGATGCTGGGCACCCTTGAATAGATCGGCCAACCCCTCCATACTTTCTGGAGGGACGTCGGAAGTCCATAAGGCTTTGGCCATATTCTTCATAGCCTTCCGAGCATGCTCATGCAGCTTTGCCAGCTCCTTCAGAACGTCGCTTTGTACGACGGGCATTTCCTCTTCGAGGCGGCTGGTCAACATACATGTTTCAACCGAACTATAACATTCCGCATTATATGACTATATCAATAATCCGGATGGTTCACAAGTCGTACTGAATATGCCGCCCTTCACCTTCTGGTTTTCTTGTTGTGCCTCCAAGAATTGAGCCTTTAAGACCTTTATCTCTTCAGCCTGTTTCTTCAGTTCTTCCTCTTGTTTTTATCTTTGCCATAATACATTGGGGCACTCTTTATTTCTTCAAGCTCGGAGACAGCGACATTTAGCTATATTCGGCTTGTCTCGAGCTCCTGGGTCAACGCACTATTCTTCTCCTTGAGAACCTACGGTAATAAAATGATCCTCAAATCGGTTTTGTCCACCCGCTTTAAGTCTCGAGGGCTACTACTATCTATCCACTAAGTTCATAAAGATTTGTACCTACATATCTTTTGAGAACAGGCGAGCAACCCCGGTGAGTCCGGTCCGGGCAGCTTGGATATATGCACCTACAGTGCTTAGGGCGGTAAACTCCGGCTACGTTAAGGCAGCGGCGCGCAAGGCTTCTTTTAAGTGACGATGATTCATCGCAATCTCGACTTCGGAGTTAGTAACAGACATCTCATCCGGCTCTCCGTGAGATAAACGAGTCTATGCCGCATCAGCATGCACCCCCGTCCTAGTTGGTATCTCCGGCACCGCATTAGCCGCATCTCAGTTGGCTGGGATCTTGCTCGCGGTTCGCCGTATACCCCTCCTGCTATGATAGAAGGATGATGTGAATGACAATTTGGCTTCACATCCGAATATTAAATAAGATGAGTATACCTTTTCAGTGATGGAGCAGGTTCAGCGGTGCTATCGACTTCCTTTCGCTTTACACAGCCCTTTCGTGAAGGTGCTGACCTTCTCTTGGTCGCATGCCCCTGAGTATGACTCGTTGAGCACCGATCCTGCAAAACATGGCCCAATGTGGAGGATAAAGAGACGAGCGGAAGTATCCCTCTTCCCTGAGAATACAATTTCCAAATACTTACCTTCACGAAAGGATAGAGGTCGGGGTAGTCAGCCATAATGGCTACTTCTGAGCCGTCAAGGCTTGCCTGATAGTAGACTCCATCTTCAAACTCTACAAATATGTCTGGATCCTCATGGAATCCGGGGTCTTCATTGTGATCGTGATCCTCTGGTTGGGGGCGGGGCAGTTAATGTTCTCGACAATTTGCCTCCATGACTATTTAAAAAGCAACCAAGGCATTCGGTTAAAGCATTTCAATGAATAAAAAAGTACTAAACGGTTAGAAAACTTACCCATTCAATGGGATTGTACATGGAGAAGGCCTCTCGACAATTTAAATGAAGGAAGTCCTCTTCTTCCCCTTTATAAAGATCGGCCAGTGTGGCGGCCAATGCGGCTTGACTATCCGGACCCTTTCGCCTGTAGCGGGATGCGTCGTCCTCCCTATTGTAGTTCCATAAGGGGGTTACCCTGGATTGAAGTGGCTGGATGCACCTCTGTATCGCAATAGCCATAACTTCCACTATGGAGAGTTCGGAATGGGTCAGTACCTTGACCTTGTTTACCAATCTCATCACATCCGCGCTGTCTTCCTGACTAGGGGACTTGGGATGCCAGCTATATAGCTTCTCCAAGGGGGCGCTGGAAAATTCTGGTAGTCCGCGCCGAACAGGGTCCGGAAGGAGTACATCCTCGATATAGAACCATTCGATGGATCCCTTCTTCGGAGTCCCCACAGGGTAGCCGTATCTTGCTATGCACCATACTTCGGTGCCGCCCACTTCAAAAATATACCCGCCGCCTTGATGGCGAGGTACGATGCAGAAGAACTTTTTCCATAGTTCAAAGTGAGCCTCGCAGCCCAAAAATAGTTTGCAAAGGGAGACGAAACTAGAGATATGTAAAATAGAAACTGGTGTGAGGTTGTGCAGTTGGATCCCGTAATGTTCCAGTAGGCCCCTAAGGAAGGGATGGATTGGGAATCCCACGCCCCTCAGGAGGAATGAGATGAAGCACACCCTCTCCCCTTGGTTGGGATTGGGGAAATTCTCCGCCAATGCATCAACACCTATAGAATTTAACCCCGCCCGTACGGAGACTAGATCCGAAGGAGGAAGATATCCTTGCGTTTGGAGCCAACTAAGCTGGAGGTGAGATATAGAGCAACACTGCCAGTCCCCTTCTTGAGGGCCATGAGGGCGCGAGGAGGATCCAGGGGCACTTGCCGGTCTGAATTTTTCCGTGGCTTGTTCTATTGCTCTTTGGGTAATGCGAGATGGCGTTTTGAGGATCTCACCTTGTTTTATAGGAGCGACCTGTACCTGCCAGAAATATTAAAATACAGAGATAACAGACCGTTCACATTTGCTCAGACGCGTGGAAATCGAGGCGACGGTAGGGAGGAATCATAAAGACTGGACACGGAAATCGATGCTGGACTATTATCAATCTGGAATATAATGGAGAACCCGCCTTGCAAAGCTGAAGACTTGCATCCGCATACTGCATCGTCATTGAAGGCAAGTTCGGGGGCTACTGAGGGAGTCCTGGATTCGGGGGTCCTCAGGTGTCCGGCCTAGGAGTATGGGCCGAGTTGCATGGGCCGTACAGGATCAAGCTGAAGATTATCTACCGTGTCTGGATGGGACTTCCCAGTACGTGGACAGCAAGAATAGAGTCTGAAGGTTTCCTTCCCTGATAAACCGACCTTGTACAAACCCTAGGTCCCCTCTGGTGTGTATATAAACTGGAGGGGTTAGTTCATAGAGGGGATCTTCTTCACGGCCATTGGAATCCTCATAGGCTAGACATCTAGGGTTAGCCATCACGATCTCGAGGTAGATCAACTCTTGTAATATTTCTACTCATCGAATATAATCAAGTAGGAGTAGGGTTTTACCTCCCTTAAGAGGGCCCGATGTCACGCCCAATATGCGACCCTATCCAAAAGGAACTCGAAGGTCCCACCAAGGATAGACCCGCATATTGAAACGCTTTTGCAAGGTGCTTATCATTACATCAACATTACATAATAGATGGGGATACATACATAAGGCATACAATGCCACACGAATACAACAATACATCATACTTAAGAGCATCATCCGTCTACGGATGAATCACAAATAGAAACTCAAACGACATCCACCCTGCTAGCCTAGGCTGCCGACCTGGAACCTATCCCTGATCGAAGAAGCAGAAGAAGAACTCAACACAAGCAAGCATCGCTCTCGCGTCATGATCATCGCAAAACCTGTACCTGCAACTGTTGTTGTAGTAATCTGTGAGCCACGAGGACTCAGCAATCCCATTACCATGGGTATCAAGACTAGCAAAGCTTAAAGGGAAAGGAAGGGGTAAAGTGGTGAGGCTGCAGCAGTGACTAAGCATATATGGTGGCTAACATACGCAAATAAGAGTGAGAAAAGAGCAAGCGGAACGGTCGTGAAGCTAGCAATGATCAAGAAGTGATCCTGAACTCCTACTTACGTCAAACATAACCCAGAAACCGTGTTCACTTCCCGGACTCCGCCGAAAAGAGACCATCACGGCTACACACGCGGTTGATGCGTTTTAATTCGGATCTGGTGTCAAGTTATCTACAACCGGACATTAACAAATTCCCATCTGCCTATAACTGCAGGCACGGCTTTCGAAAGATTATACCCTGCAGGGGTGTCCCAACTTAGCCCATGACAAGCTCTCGTGATCAACGAAGCATATACCTTCTCCCAGGAAGACCCGATCAGACTCGGAATCCCGGTTTACAAGACATTTCAACAATGGTAAAACAAGACCAGCAAGACCGCCCGATGCACCGACAATCCCGATAGGAGCTGCACATATCTCGTTCTCACGGCAACACCGAATGAACACTACGTACAACTAAAACAAGCCCTCGAGTTTCCTCGAGGTGGCGCTGCAAGTGGCTCTGGTTCGGACCAACACTTAGACAAGCATTGGCCCGGGGGGGGCTGTAATAAAGATGACCCTTGGGTTAATTACTCCCAAGGGGAATATAGGTGGTGGTGAGGCAAATGGTAAAACCAATGTGGGCCTTGTTGGAGGGGTTTTATTCAAAGCGAACTGTCAAGGGGGTCCCATAAATCACCCGACCGCGTAAGGAACGCAAAATCCGGGAACATAACACCGGTATGACGGAAACTAGGGCGACAAGAGTGGAACAAAACACCAGGCATAAGGCCGAGCCTTCCACCCTTTACCAAGTATATAGATGCATTAATAATATAAGAGACATTGTGATATCCCAACCAAAATGTTGTCCACCATGGAGCAATCTTCAACTTCACCTGCAACTAGCAACGCTATAAGAGGGCTGAGCAAAGCGGTAACATAGCCAAACAATGGTTTGCTAGGAAGGGTGTCAAAGGTTAGAGGTTCATGGTAATTTGGGAAGCTTGATGAGCAAAAGATAGGTAACGCAGCATAGCGATAGAACGAAGCAACTAGCATAGCAATGATAGTATTGAGATCCAGGGTAGCGGTCATCTTGCCTGAAATCCCGCTAGGAAGAAGAACGAGTCCATGAAGAAGACGAACGGGAGTAGTCGAACGAATCCTCACAATCACAACATTACCGGAACTAAGAAGCAACATCGGAAAGAAACAAACAACATGGTAAACAACCATCACATAAATATGGCATGATGCACAATCAAGTATGATGCATGTCCGGTTTAAAGAGGCATGGCATGGCAAACTGCAACACACAATACTACAAATTAAATGGAGCTCAATATGCAACGAGTTGCATATTGACAGAACACCACATGCACTTATTTAGTTTGATCTCGGTTATGTACCCAACAATATTAAATGTTATTAGCATGGCAAGGGGGTGAAACATAATGAAACTACCTATCTAGGCAAGTTTAAATGAGGCCGGAAACAACAAACAATAATTCCGGAAAATCCCCATGTGCATATTTTAGATTCGGTACTGTTCTGCCCTAAACACAATTTTATTGTTGTTAAACAGGAAAATAAAGTGCACCATGTTAATCTAGGCATTTTTCCACCCCATTTACATATAAAGTTTATTTAAAACCGAGCTACGGTTATTTAGTTATGAATTAAAGCATTTTAACATGGCATTATGCAAAATAAACACAAACAGCACGTTAAACATTTTAAACATGGATGAAAATGGCATATTATTAATCTACACAAAATTTTAAGCAAGTTACATATATAAAACAGTTTGATATGATGCACGGTTGATGAGTTATTATATGCATGACGCTTAGGGGTTTTTCTGCAAATCTGTAATTCCCTGGAAAATTAGCAAATTCGCAGATCTGGGAAAAAAACGCTATCGGGCCGAAACTGCAGGCTGGCCCAACAGGAGAAAAAAAATAAAGGAGGGGCGATCTGGAGGGGGCTGCTCACCCATGGGCTAAGGCCCGGTTGAGGAAGAAGGAGGCCGGGCAGGCCAGCGGGGCAAGCGGGCTGGCCGGAAGGGGCGCTGGGCCTTGGCGCGGATCTGGAGGCGCGCTCGGCTGAAGCGGGTGGAGGGCGACGCGGTCATGGCGCTCGTCTCCAGTGGGACCGGTTAACGAACATGACGGCGCACGGGACTCCGACGACGAGGCCTTGGCGGCGAGCGGGGCGGCGTCCAGAGGGCCGGCGGACGACGGGGATAGGTGGATCTGGGCGCTCCTGCCCGGATCTGGCCGAAGGTGGGGCCGGATGATGAACTACGGCGACGGGCGGCGGCGCGAGGCGCTGTGGGAGAGAGAGAGCTGGTGAGGGGAGGAAGGAGAAGAGGAAGGGAGAGAGAGGCCGGGCGGCAGCGTGACCTGCGGCGGAGGTCGACGGAGTTGGTCGCCGATGATGCTCGGCGGGGTGACGACCTGGCGACGGGGCTCCTGCGGGAGCTACTCGGGATCGGGCGGCGGGGCGATTAGCTGCGGGACGCGGGAGGCACTCGGGAGGGCGGCGGCGCGCGGGCTCCCTCCGGGCCCAGATCTGGCCCGGGGCGGGCCTGTTGCGGGCCGGGAGGGCCGCGGGGAGGTGGGAGGAAGTGGTGGGCGACGGTGGGGCACGTGGCAGCACCGGAGAGGCCACAGACGGAGGCGCAGGTGGTTTCTGGTGGCGGCGGGGCAGCCCAGGGGCGCCAAGTGGCGGAGGGGAGGTGGCCGGCGCGGAAAACGAGGCTGGAAGCGGCGGCTGCAAGGTGGGAGAAGGCTAGGGGTAGGTGGAGGCTAGGCAATGTCCAAAAATGGACTAGGGGTTGTTTATATAGGGTAGGTGGCTAGGGTTTGGGGTTTTAGGAGCGTTTCAGAGCCTCCGATCGTATCCGACGGATCTGATCGCGAGGGAGGGGTTGGCAGGGCTAGGTGGGCTGTGAAGAGAGTGCTTGGCCTGAGGGAAGAGAAGGGAAATGCAGCCCGGCGGCAGTTTCGGAGACCGAAACGTTCGACGATTAAACCGGCAACGGTGCCGCTACGGATGACGGTTGGGCTATCAAACGGACTCCGAATGCGATGAAATTTGGCAGGCAGTCTGTCTACACTATAATAAGACCGCATGACAAGTTGCAACCCATTCCGAGAACATTTTTATGCCACTTATAAAATAATATTTCGGAGGTGCCGCGGGCGCGTGCGAGTGTGGTCGGGCTCAGAACGGACAACGTAGAGAACCGGTGGAACACGAACGGATGCAAGTTTTGAAAAACATGCGGATGAAATGCAGATGATGACATGAGATGAGATGCATAACAAGAAACAAATGCAAAACAACAGATAAAACCCAACCACGAAGGAAATAATAAATCACATCTCCGGAAAAAGGCAAGAGTTGGAGTTATGAATATGGAAAGTTGTATCCGGGGCGTTACAACACTCCACCACTACGAGAGGATCTCGTCCCGAGATCTAGGTTGGCACCAGAGGGAAAAGGAAGAGGAAGATAAGCGGTAAAACTAAGTTGCTTCTTCGACAAACGAGTGAAACCATGAACCTTGAGAGGTTGAGCAAAATGAAGAAAGAATACAACGGAGATGGCCAAGATTGCAAACAGTCTGTTAGAAAATAGGAACAAGGAACATTACGAGAACTTGAAGGTTGCCAAGACATGAATGACGAGCACAATGGACAAGAAGGAATTGAAACCACTCTGGTTGAAACGAGATAAGAATGAATAAGAATGATATAATTTTGACAGCACTCCGACTGTAAATGGAAGAAATTGAACATGAACTTGACAAGGTGAGAGGATACTTGATGAAATCAACAACACACTGCCTCCAGAACTATTGAAGGAATGGCACAAGGGGTAAGAAGGATTTCAGACAGCACTCCGATTGAAACGATAGGCAAAACTTGATAAGATGAAAGAACATGAATGAGAACACAACACTCCAGTTAAATGGATAAGCATGAAAAGACCATGATCTTGACCAAACGCGGGAATGAGTGAGGAGAGCAACATCACAATGACTCTGTAACAAAAGAATAGAAGTTAGACCATTGGGATAAAGGGACGGAGAAGAAAATGACAACTTGTGCCACAAATGAGCTTGGAAAGCACCCTTCCAAGATGGTTACAACGGGGTTGTTGGAAAACCAACAACGAAAAGAATAAGCTTGTAGTGGGCTTATGGAAACATCGCAAGACTATGAGATGACATTCTGCCACTAACGAAAAACAATTGCTTGTTTGAGATCAACGAAGAGATGAAAAACTTCTTTCACCGAGTAGGATATGGAGAAAGCTTGGATCAATGATAAGCACCACAAATAGCAACATTCCCAATGAAATATAACCCAAGATAACTCCAACAAAGAGATTGATGGATTTAAAATACCTCATGATCGAAGAGAAAAATGATGGTTTTTAAAATATCTCATTCTTGACAACATGTGAATCATGAAACACGAACTCAAATTGTCAAGAATGACATAACACCACCTCAAGAGATAAGGTAGAAGGAATTGCACTTCAAAATGCAAAAGAAGAATACTTGAACTCCTCAAAACAAGACATGTGTTGAGCACCATGTTTATTTTAGGGTAAAGCTTGGGGGATCTTAGCTTCAAGAGAAATCTTGAAGAACAATTGAAGAATGAAAAGAATCCTTGACGAACCATCATGTAGAGCCTCCATGAAGAACTCCGGTAATAAAAGGATGATAGAAAGAAAGAGAAGTTGGAAACACAAGGTGAAGCCTTGCAATGATTTAGATGGAGCTTTGTGACGAGATACAGCGGAAAACTTGGAACTCCGGAAAAGAAAAGATGAAGCATCTCAAACCGAGAAATGTGACATGATGAACAACTCTGGAAAGAAGAAACTAGATCACTCGGAGGAAACAATAATAAGAATTACGGTATGCGTATCCTTCACCAATTTAAATTGATGACAAACAACGGATTTGGCATACTACTTATTCTCGTAAAAAGGATCAAGATAGATATGGCGCAAACTTGTGAAGGTCTTCAACGAGCCACCGGTAGGATTGAAAACAACGAAAGAACGAATGAATTGATACGATAACGAAGGAAGAGAAATCTGGAACGAACCACCGTAAGAATTGAAAATGTGATTAGCAAAGGCACAATTCACTGGGAAGAATTGGAAAACGAATGAATAGACTTGAGGGGATTTAGATACATGAGAACGAAGAGAACATGAACTGATTAGAGGATACTTGAATGATGCACCAGATAGATTTGGAGAACAAGAGTTGAAGGTTGAGAATGAGTAATATTCAGAAATGATGGCATTCGGATTATCAAGAAAAGAAGCAACTCTTGAAATGCTCCGGATGGATGAAAAAAATTCTCACAATCACAAACAATTATGAGAGGATGGCATCAAGCTAGAACCATGAATCTTGAAGAGAATGGAGCAAGATTTAAGAGAAACTCTTCTTCGGTCTTCAAATGTTGAGAATGATGATGAGAACCACCATGAATTGTTGAGATACTCCGGGAGAATGAAAAGCGAAGGGGGTTGAGCCAATGATGAAAAGAATTTGAAAGATCTTGGAGAAAGACATATGACTGATGATAATCCATTCTTACGTCCAACTTGGAAATAAATTTGAGAATGGCTCCGAGAAAATTAGAAGAGTCAGGTAAGATCCTGGGAAAAGACCTGTGGGTTAGGGCCCACTCAAAAGAAACACCATTGAAATAATTATGAAGAGAGATTGCACCAGTAGAATTAAATAGCTTGAATAAGATAACAACCTCGAAATATCTTGAATGGATTGAGAATGGAAACACAAGTCTGACAAGATATCTTCAGCACTCCAAAACAAATGAATAGCGAGAAGTGAAAGATTAAGAGGTGCACCGGTATGAAAAAGCATTTGACACGAGGAAAAGAATATGATCAACACTGAAAGCTTGAAATGGATCCACCGGAGAAGAAAAAGAACGAAGGATGATGAACTTGAAGCTCGTGAGCATCTTCACGAGGGATCACCGGATTAGAACATTGATTGAGAAGAGTGAAGTGACTTCACATGAATAAATGGATACTTGATTAAAAAATCTGAGTCCTTGAAGAAAAAGGGTGGGAGGGCGGGAAAACAAAGGCAACTTGGGTACGGATGAAACAAACAACATTGGGAAACTGAGAGATGATCTTGCGAATGTTGAAATGATCGGATCCACTTGAAAAGAAGCACACCGGTTGGAAAGAATTAACAAGACAAACTCGATGATCAAAAGGATTAGTACTCCCATAGAAATATGAGAACACCACTTGAAAGGTATGGAATCAACACTTGACATTGAAGCAACTCAAATACCACAACTCAAAACAAAACAAAGGATTTGGCTTGCAGAATAAGCCGGAAACAAACATATGATAGATCCCATATCGTATCATGTGTCTGTTGGAAAGATAAAACTAGAGCTACTTGAATTCCCACCTATAAAACTCCCGAAACTTTCTGGTTATGCAATCTGGTGTTGGGGATATAGGGGAAGCAATATATCTCACCCAAACTAACAATACCTACATCCAGTTGTATCCATCCATCAACACATAACCGAGAAAACTCCGGAAATCATGTACCTCAACCTTCGAAAAGCATCCGATATACGAGTTATGGCAATACTCCTGAACTCCCCAGTACTGGGTGACGTCGAGGTTATCTCACCAACAACTGCATAAAAGAGATTTTCGATGTCGGTAAAACTCAGGTATTCCAGAACTACAACGATAAAATTGTGACGACAACACCTCCGAGCTCAACTCCCCAGGTCAAAGCCACATAATAGACAGGAGGCACCAAGAACAATTCCAAGATACCCGCGTGATCCTAAATTTTTTTAGTGAAATTTGAGGAGAGGAAAGACAAAACATCTACGTCAAGAGTCCTCACCAGAGCGACGAAGGGGGCTGAGGAGTAAAAAGAATCCTACTCTCCAATATATATAATCCTAAGACTCAAAATAGTTTTCTTCTAGACTCAATAATGGCCAACAATCAAGGGGGCTCCTAAGGTCGGTCGAGGCTCTAATTACCAACTTGTCACGCCCAATATGCGACCCTATCCAAAAGGAACTCGAAGGTCCCAGCAAGGATAGACCCGCATATTGAAACGCTTTTGCAAGGTGGATATCATTACATCAACATTACATAATAGATGGGGATAGATACATAAGGCATACAATGCCACACGAATACAACAATACATCATACATAAGAGCATCATCCGTCTACGGATGAATCGCAAACAGAAACTCAAACGACATCCACCCTGCTAGCCCAGGCTGCCGACCTGGAACCTATCCCTGATCGAAGAAGCAGAAGAAGAACTCAACACAAGCAAGCATCGCTCTCGCATCATGATCATCGCAAAACCTGTACCTGCAACTATTGTTGTAGTAATCTGTGAGCCACGAGGACTCAGCAATACCATTACCATGGGTATCAAGACTAGCAAAGCTTAAAGGGAAAGGAAGGGGTAAAGTGGTGAGGCTGCAGCAGCGACTAAGCATATATGGTGGCTAACATAAGCAAATAAGAGCGAGAAGAGAGCAAGCGGAACGGTCGTGAAGCTAGCAATGATCAAGAAGTGATCCTGAACTCCTACTTACGTCAAACATAACCCAGAAACCGTGTTCACTTCCCGGACTCCGCCGAAAAGAGACCATCATGGCTACACACGCGGTTGATGCGTTTTAATTCGGATCTGGTGTCAAGTTATCTACAACCGGACATTAACAAATTCCCATCTGCCTATAACCGCAGGCACGGCTTTCGAAAGATTATACCCTGCAGGGGTGTCCCAACTTAGCCCATGACAAGCTCTCGCGATCAACGAAGGATATACCTTCTCCCAGGAAGACCCGATCAGACTCGGAATCCCGGTTTACAAGACATTTCGACAATGGTAAAACAAGACCAGCAAGACCGCCCGATGCGCCGACAATCCCGATAGGAGCTGCACATATCTCGTTCTTAGGGCAACACCGGATGAACACTACGGACAACTAAAACCAGCCCTCGAGTTTCCCCGAGGTGGTGCTGCAAGTGGCTCTGGTTCGGACCAACACTTAGACAAGCATTGGCCCGGGGGGGCTGTAATAAAGATGACCCTTGGGTTAATTACTCCCAAGGGAAATATAGGTGGTGGTGAGGCAAATGGTAAAACCAATGTTGGGCCTTGCTGGAGGAGTTTTATTCAAAGCGAACTGTCAAGGGGGTCCCATAAATCACCCGACCGCGTAAGGAACGCAAAATCCGGGAACATAACACCGGTATGACGGAAACTAGGGCGGCAAGAGTGGAACAAAACACCAGGCATAAGGCCGAGCCTTCCACCCTTTACCAAGTATATAGATGCATTAATAATATAAGAGATATTGTGATATCCCAACCAAAATGCTATCCACCATGGAGCAATCTTCAACTTCACCTGCAACTAGCAACGCTATAAGAGGGCTGAGCAAAGCGGTAACATAGCCAAACAATGGTTTGCTAGGAAGGGTGTCAAAGGTTAGAGGTTCATGGCAATTTAGGAAGCTTGATGAGAAAAAGATAGGTAACGCAGCATAGCGATAGAACGAAGCAACTAGCATAGCAATGATAGTATTGAGATCCAGGGTAGCGGTCATCTTGCCTGAAATCCCGCTAGGAAGAAGAACGAGTCCATGAAGAAGACGAACAGGAGTAGTCGAACGAATCCTCACAATCACAACATTACCGGAACTAAGAAGCAACATCGGAAAGAAACAAAAAACATGGTAAACAACCATCACATAAATATGGCATGATGCACAATCAAGTATGATGCATGTCCGGTTTAAAGAGGCATGGCATGGCAAACTGCAACAATCAATACTACAAATTAAATGGAGCTCAATATGCAACGAGTTGCATATTGACAAAACACCACATGCAATTATTTAGTTTGATCTCGGTTATGTACCCAACAATATTAAATGTTATTAGCATGGCAAGGGGGTGAAACATAATGAAACTACCTATCTAGGCAAGTTTAAATGAGGCCGGAAACAACAAACAATAATTCCGGAAAATCCCCATGTGCATATTTTAGATTCGGTACTGTTCTGCCCTAAACACAATTTTATTGTTGTTAAACAGGAAAATAAAGTGCACCATGTTAATCTAGGCATTTTTCCACCCCATTTACATATAAAGTTTATTTAAAACCGAGCTACGGTTATTTAGTTATGAATTAAAGCATTTTAACATGGCATTATGCAAAATAAACACAAACAGCATGTTAAACATTTTAAACATGGATGAAAATGGCATATTATTAATCTACACAAAATTTTAAGCAAGTGACATATATAAAACATTTTGATATGATGCACGGATGATGAGTTATTATATGCATGACGCTTAGGGGTTTTTCTGCAAATCTATAATTCCCTGGAAAATTAGCAAATTCGCAGATCTGGGAAAAAACGCTATCGGGCTGAAACTGTAGGCTGGCCCAACAGGAGAAAAAAAATAAAGGAGGGGCGATCTAGAGGGGGCTGCTCACCCATGGGCTAAGGCCCGGTTGAGGAAGAAGGAGGCCGGGCAGGCCAGCGGGGCAAGCGCGCCGGCTGGAAGGGTCGCTGGGCCTTGGCGCGGATCTGGAGGCGCGCTGGGCTGAAGCGGGTGGAGGGCAACGCGGTCGTGGCGCTCGTCTCCAGCGGGACCGATCAACGAACATGACGGTGCACGGAACTCCGACGACGAGGCCTTGGCGGCGAGTGGGGCGGCGTCCAGAGGGCCGGCGAACGACGGGGATAGGGGGATCCGGGCGCTCCTGCCCGGATCTGGCCGAAGGCGGGGCCGGACGACGAACTACGGCGACGGGCCGAAAAGGAAATGCAGTAATCTTGAATAGGAATCCTACAGCGATAAAAAGAATCCCCATAAAAATACCACTAGATCGAGCACCAGTGATTTCGTATCCGGTCAAAATCTTGGCTAATTGATCCTCATAGCCTTTTTTATTTGCGTCCTCCCCCTGGATCTATTCCTGTCGCGTCCACGTCCTCTGCCTCCAGCAACTAGAGCTGCATCATCTTGTTCATTATTGAGAATAGGCCTCTTCTCACACCGTACCAGTTCTTTTTGCAGTTGAATCTTCCCGTTCTGGCTTATTGAGTGTATAGATTCTTTTTGAAATGCAGCGGCGCGAGGCGCTGCGGGAGAGAGAGAGAGCTTGTGAGGGGAGGAAGGAGAAGAGGAAGGGAGAGAGAGGCCGGGCGGCAGCGTGACCTGCGGTGGAGGTCGACGGAGTTGGTCCTCGATGACGCTCGGCGGGGCGACGACCTGGCGACGGGGCTCCTGCGGGAGCCACTCGGGATCGGGCGGCGGGGCGATTAGCTGAGGGACGCGGGAGGCACTCGGGAGGGCGGCGGCGCATGGGCTCCCTCCGGGCCCAGATCTAGCCCGGGGCGGGCCTGTTGTGGGCCGGGAGGGCTGCGGGGAGGTGGGAGGAAGTGGTGGGCGACGGTGGGGCACGTGGCAGCGCCGGAGAGGCCACAGACGGCGGCGCAGGTGGTTTCTGTGGCGGCAGGGCAGCCCAGGGGCGCCAAGTCGCGGAGGGGAGGTGGCCGGCGCGGAAAACGAGGCTGGAAGTGGCGGCTGCGAGGTGGGAGAAGGCTAGGGGTAGGTGGAGGCTAGGCAATGTCCAAAAATGGACTAGGGGTTGTTTATATAGGGTAGGTGGCTAGGGTTTGGGGTTTTAGGAGCATTTTGGAGCCTCCGATCGTAATTCGACGGATCTGATCGCGAGGGGGGGTTGGCAGGCCTAGGTGGGCTGTGAAGAGAGTGCTTGGCCTGAGGGAAGAGAAGGGAAATGCAGCCCGGCGGCAGATTCGGAGACCGAAACATCCGACGATTAAACCGGCAACGGTGCCGCTACGGATGACGGTTGGGCTATCAAACGGACTCCGAATGCGATGAAATTTGGCAGGCGGTCTGTCTACACTATAATAAGACCGCATGACAAGTTGCAACCCATTCCGAGAACATTTTTATGCCACTTATATAATAATATTTCGGAGGTGCCGCGGGCGCGTGCGAGTGTGGTCGGGCTCAGAACGGACAACGGAGAGAACCGGCGGAACACGAACGGATGCATGTTTTGAAAAACATGCGGATGAAATGCAGATGATGACATGAGATGAGATGCATAACAAGAAACAAATGCAAAACAACAGATAAAACCCAACCACGAAGGAAATAATAAATCACATCTCCGGAAAAAGGCAAGAGTTGGAGTTATGAATATGGAAAGTTGTATCCGGGGCGTTACACCCGAACCTGGGAAAACAATGTGTCCCCTGGCCTCCTATTACCATTGATCCTTAGACGCACAGCTTGGGCCCCCCTACCCGAGATCTGCCAGTTTTGACACTGACATGGTCATCTTGCAAACTATTGCTTCTACAACTATTACTAACTCATAGTGATAAAGTAAAGCAATTAAACGGCGTTTGCATTTCATAAAATAAAGAGACAACTAGACACTACTAGGGAAAAGCCTAGCAGCAGTGCGGGTTTTAGGCCTATCAGTAGCGCGGGACGATGCGCTACTGATAAGGCGCTACAGCTAATGTGTAGCAGTAGCGCCTGTCATCCCACGCTACTGCTATACATGGATAGCTGTAGCGCGCTTCAGTGAAGAGCGCTGCTGATATTATCTGCAGCGCTTTTTACAGGGAAGCTAGTAAGGTGGCGCTACTGCTAACTTTTTTCCCCTCGCTACTACTAGTTTTATTAGTTTTTTTGCATATTTGTTTTGTATTTGAATAGGCTTTATACAATAATCTTTAGCATATCATACACATACAAATGTAATCATAGCATATACATACAACTAGTCTCATCAAATCATGTCATCATCATAATCATCATCCAACACAAAGTGGTCTCTTGTCATCATCTCTAAAATAGCGATACAAGTCTCGATTACTTGCAAATACATCGTCATCCATCTAAACAATGATATACACGAGAAGAGCTATCACTTTGAGTGAGAGAGGAACTATGCAGTACATGAGTTCGTATCCCTCTCTCGCATTAGCGTGAACCTAAACTAACTACTGCCTGTCGCTCGGAAATCGAAAAACGGTACACCTGGGCCTGACACTCCGGTCACTCGTCGTATATATACTCTTGGCGTAGCACTTCTTCGCCATCGATGATCTATGCACCTGCATCGTCACGTGAGTCGATGATATGCAACATATATAGTTGTGCAACAGAAACATACAGACTTGGCAAAATTAGAAACAACATATCATAAGCATAAATAACAAAGTTCATCATACCCAAAATGCCCTAACTAGAGTGATCTTCGCTAGTCGAGGAGGAGGACAGTTTAATTACATCACAAATAAAGTTTCGCCGTGCATAACTCAAAGTTTTGTCATACAGAAAGTATTGACTAAACGGACACATTGTCATATATCGACAATCACTCCAACATGTCGTGCCATCCATCGATGTCAGGGAGATAGTCCCCGAGCTTAGTGAAAGGCTTCATGTCGAGACGCTGAGAGGCTACCCATGTTCGGACGTCTTCCCGCGACATTTGTCCTTCTTCGTAGAACATCCCAATTTTTCTGACGACCTCCTTCATGATGATTTGGGCAAGTTCGCGATGGATGTGATAGAACTCAGCTCGAAGTCGATGATCCTCGATATCTCCTACATTCTTTACCCATTGCAGAATATGGGCATCGCCGAATCTAGGTGACATGCGAAGGTTCTGGTGATCCCGTCTGTACTCCAGCATGTGGTGTAGGACACAGAATCCATCATTAAGAGAATCACTCGGTAGCTGGATGCAGCAGAAGTCAGTCTTATGGCCGAAGGCGAGCCTGCCGCCCCTTTTATTCTTGTCCTTGACCTCTCCATCCCGTGCTTGGTAGTAAAACATAGCACTGTCAAGAACATCCTTGATGTGGGTGTAATCCTTTTTGTGAATGTTCTTCGATGAGTCCAAGTAAAGAGCGTGGGAGTATCAGGGGTAGAGGATGATGAGGACGGCACACCCGCCGCTGCGCAAAATAAGTACACCTCAAATTAATTAGCCTCCACCATGCAAATGAATGATTGAAATCGAAGGAAGGATATCTGCGTGGATGACTTACACGGGATGATAAGGCACGGGAATCGCCTCCTTGTCCTTATTAGCGAGCATGAAACTGACGTTGTATTCCCTCGCGTATTCACAGTGCTTTGTGCAGACTCCCAAGAAGCCCTCGTGCATGTAGTACGGGTCAGCGACACAGATATGAGATATCTGCTCAACCCCGATGATATAGTTCATGTGCAAGGCATAAAGGCGGACAAACGTAAAATCCAGCTTCTTCACGTGAACCATGTCGAATATGTAATCGAATCAAAGGAAGAACTTATCCGCAGGGAAGCAGTCGATGTACGACAATTGCTGCGGAACGTTAACCATGTAGAGTGGGTATCCTGGATCTTTCGAGGCGAAGAGGCCTTTCTCTATCCGCAACACATCGTCATGAAGTCTCCTTAGATCGCTGAATCTGGCCCCTAGTTCTCTTGCAGGTAGGATTGGTTGACCGGGGATATGCCATTTATCCGCATCGGGGATATCTATACGGTCCTGAAGTCGAGGCTTCTGGATCATAGAATCAGCTTTTTTGCCTTTCCTCACTCTCTTCCTAGACTTCTTTACTACCGAAAGGTCGTCCATAATACGTTCAGCCTCCGGAGACGGCAATCCAGGCACCGACTCATGACGCTCAAACCCTGAGTAGGCGCCAGTATAGACATACTGTTGAGTGCCATCATCATCCTCATCCTCATCTATGGCGACGTCATCAGCGACTAATGGAGCCTCTTCCTTACCCCATCCGCTATCACCCAACCCGACACCCGACGCTAATTGGGTAGGTAGGGTGTTGATGTCCATACCTTGCTGAGGCTGCGTGCTTGTGGGTGTGCCTCCAGACGAAGCAGACTCTTTGGCCACAATAGGACCCACCCATTGCAACAATCACCAAGCCGCCGCGGGGTCTCGTCGTCATCCCCCACTAGTATCAGAGGAGGCAAATTATCGTGGCCCGATTTGACATTGGCCACGGGAACCTTGAAGATGTTCGAGGGGATCGGCCGGCTGTGGAACAATGGTTCCTTCGGATCCATTATCGTCGCCTTCCCCACGTCCACCTTCTGGTCGCCGATGGTGTACAATATGGTGCACGGGGTTTCGTCGGCCTGCAAAGAAAAGTCTGCGACGTGAGACATCCGAAAGGCACCAAAAATGGGAGATTATACATTTATTGAAGGGGGCCGGTGCGACACACACCGTGAGGGCGTCGAGCTTAGCCAAAGACCAAGCACCGCCGAGCACGTCCGGTGCGGGAGCCAGTGCGGGAGCAGGTGCTGGTGCAACATTCCCCAAGAAGTCAGCAAGGGGAAAGTCCGCTGCATTTTTTCTGGATTTTGCCTAGTCCAATTGAAAATGGTTGGGACCAAGGAAGTAAACATATCTACAACCACCTGTTTTGCGGCAGCTACCGCTGTTGCGACTGTCTGAGATGATTTCTTTCAATCGCAATCTCAACCTTCTAGTCAATGTTTTCTTCAGTTAACCTCCGTCTTTCCTTTGTCTCCTCCGTGGTCTCACGGTAGTACTTCTTCCACGTGGCGCCGTCTCCGACACCGTGCACGCGTCCATACGACGGTCAAGTCTCCACCGGGAGTCGTTTCAATATGTTCAACACCCGGTTGAATGGAGTGTCCCACTTGGGCCTCGCCAATGCCTCAGACAGCGAGTCGCTTTCGACAGCAATCCTATGCTACTCTCTCTGCAAAAGGCACAAGGATAATTTACAAATATGACTAACATGTGTAGTCGAATCACTACAAAAAAAAGACACATCCGTGACATTTTGGGCCGAACAAATTTTTTTTCTGTCATACATATGACACTTCTATGACGATAATTGTGACAAAACCTGGTATCATCATAGATGTGGTGGGCTCCTACTTCTATGACAAAAAATCATGACAAAAAATGGGCTTTTTGTCCTGGGCAGGCCGGAGACGCAGTTGGATGACATTCTTTGGGACGTCCATGACGGAAAAAACCATGGTAGAAGCGAGGGGGAGGAAAATTTCGGGGAGTTGCCGGTTACGGTGGGAGGTCGGGGGCGGAGCGATGCGCGTTTCTCTCATACGTACGCGCGTGTGTGCGAGGTGTTGGCTCTAAGTGAACCCGAGCGAGGCGTTGGGCTCTAACTGAACCCGAGTGATTGCACTGCAAGCTACGCATTACCGAACCCAAGCGATTGATCGATGGCTGTTAACTGAACCCGATGGATCGATTCCTTCGCTACTACTGCTAACTGAAGCCGATCGATGCTGCCTCTAGGATGAACAGTGAGCGTTCCGGGGGGGGGGGGGGTTGGATGAATAGTGAGCGGTGGCGTTGCCTCTGGATGAACAGGAACCCGTGGTGTGGAGGGCTGGATGAACAGTAGACGATGGAGGGCTGGCCGTGCAGGGGTGGTTGAACAGGACCCCGTGGTGTGGAGGGCTGGATGAACAGTAGACGGTGGAGGGGTGCCCATGGAGGGGTGGTTGAACAGTAGCCGGTGGAGTAGCGCGCGGTGGAGGCTGGATGAACAGGAGCCTGTGGAGGCTGGAGGAGGTCGACGGTAGCCTGTGGAGGCTGGAGGAGGTCGACGGTGGAGATGAACAGTATCCCGCGGAGTCCCGTTTTGCAGTACGCCACACCCCTCCCGATGAACAGGACCCCCGTTTCGACCGTAGGAGGTCCGTTTCATCCGTTTTGCGGTATGCCACACCCCTCCTGATCAACAGGACCCCCGTTTCGACCGTAGCGCTCCAACACAAGTCTGTTCCGTCCATTTTGCGGTATGCCACACCCCTCCCGATCAACAGGACCCCAGTTTCGACCGTAGGAGGTCTGTTTCCTCCATTTTGCGGTACGCCAGGCCCCTCCCGATCAACATGCCCCCATTTCAAACGTGGCCGGTCGAACACAAGGCCGTTTCCTCCGTTGTGCTGTATGCCAGGCCTCGTTTCCATCGCCTGTTCCATCCAAGCCCTCCTGATGAACACGACCACGCATTCCATTCCGACCCAGCCGGTTGGCTCCCCATGAACACGACGACGATGCTGTTTCTCCGTTCCGACCCAGCCATGTATGTATGCGCGAGTAGGCGTTCGAGATCCTGTCTGTATGTATGTACGTGGCCGTATTTTCTTTCTTGCACCCTCGCCGTTGTACGTACGTGTACATGCTACGTGCGCGCCTCTACTATGACACGTGCGCGCCTCTACATCTACGACATGTGCGCGCCTCTACATCGACCAGTATGTACGTACACGTTCGCGACCAGAATGACAATGCTACGTACGCTTTGACCAGGTGGGTCCTGACTGTCAGGCACTTCCTTGCGTGCGAAGATGTAGCTGGTGGGTCCCAGCAGTCAGGGGGGCAAATCGTTTTTTGCCCGGACGCACTTCCTTGCGTGCGAAGGTGTAGCTAGTGGGTCCCAGCAGTCAGGGGGGAAACATTTTTTTCACGAAATATGGTGGCCCGTCCGGTGGGTCCCCGCTGTCAGGTGGAGGAATAATTATTTTGCGCGTAATAAGGAGGCAGTTCCTTGCTGCGGTCGTGGACCCAGCTGTCAGCCTCTCCATGTACAGTCCACGTCCGATGGAAGCCTTTCCTTGACCATGTTGACCACGCCGCACCGAGAGCACCAAGGCCGCAGGGCCGTGGACGACGGTGAGGCCTAGGAAGGGGACGATGCGGAGCCGAGGAAGACGCGGCAGTGGATGCCCATGCGTAGAGGAGTACGAGGGTTCACTGGTTCGCTGCGGTGTGAGGCTGCCGTCACCGCAGAATAATAGGGGGTGTGGGTGAGTAGAGGGATGGCCTGGCCAGCGGTGGGAGTAGTAGGGGGCGGTGAGTCCTCCACCGCATCGCAGCCGGCCACGGGAGGCAGGAGGACGAGGCACGACCGGCGCTGATTTGGGCGGCTGGAGCAAGAAGACCAGAGGTTGAAGAAGCACTACGGCCGTTGGATGGACATCATGCGGTCACTGGAGCTAGAATCGTGCATATTGACTAAGTTGATAAAGCCCTCCGTCCCCGTCAACTTAGTAGGCCCACAAGTCAGATATTGGGTCCCAGCTAACATGGGGAGTATTCATTTTTTTTTTGTGCGTAATAAGGAGGCACTTCCTTGCGTGCGAAGATATAGCTAGCGGGTCCGAGCTGTCAGCGGCGGTAACGTTTTTTTTCGTGAAATACTGAGGCCCTTTCGGTGGGTCCCCGATGTCAGGTGGAGGAATCATCATTTTGCGCGTAATAAGGAGGCATTTCCTTGCGTGCGGCCGTGGACCCAGCTGTCGGCCTCTCCACGTACAATCCACTTCAGATGCATGTCGGTCGTTGACCACGTTGACCAGGACCCGCCGAGAGCAGCAGGGCGGTGGACGACGGTGAGGCCTAGGAAGGGAAAGACACGGAGGCAGGGAAGACTCCGAAGTTGTTTCCCACGCGGAGGGGAGTACGACTGAACGAGGGTTTACTGGTTCGTCTACCGTCGCCGGAGAATAACAGCAGGTGTGGGTGAGTAGAGGGGTGGCTAGGCCAGTGATGGGAGTACGGTGGGGCGGTGAGGCCTGCGCGGCAGCACAGCTGCCGCGGGGAGGAGGGAGCAGGCAGTCCCGCCGGCGCTTGTTTGAGCGGCTGGAGCAGGAAGAGCAGAGATTGAAGAAGCACGACGGCCGTTGGATGGCCATCCAACAGTCACTACTTGTGCGTCAACCTTTTTTTTAGGAAAGCCTCAAATCTGTGGAAAATAGCATACATCCCATCTGCCATTATTTCTAATAATTTACAGCCCATTTGCTAATTCTTAAGGTTTTTTTTGGAGCCCATATTCTTTTTGTTAGCATTACAGCCCATATTGTGGCCACGGTTAAAAAATTATACGAAATTTTGCATATTTCGGTGCGGTCCAAACTGTTTTTAATCCCGAAATTTCGACTCACATTCAAACTGATTTTAAAAATAAATGTATATCAATATAAAATCCAACAAATTCTCCACGCATAAAAATTAATGTAATTTAAAATCTCGAAATGAAAAAAGATATTTGAAACTAATTGTCGGTTTGATGTGTTTTAAAAATGTACAACCCATTTCTCATTACTGATAGGCCATTTTCTCGGCCAGCCGAATGAAGCTCTCCTCGTCTTGAAAGATTTGCAGCCCAACAGGCCTGACAAAGCGACTTACTTGGCAAATCACAAAAAAACTGGGCTGTGGCCTTGGACCCAGCTGTCAGCCTCTCCACGTATAGTACTCTTCCGATGGAAGTCGGTCGTTGACCACATTGACCACGCCGCGCCAAGAGCACCAAGGCGCTGGACGACGGCGAGGCCTAGGAAGGGGACGACGAGGAGCTGGGGAAGACGCGGCAGTGGATGCCCACGCAGAGAGGAGTACGAGGATTCACTGGTTCGGCTGCGGCGTGAGGCTGCTGTCGCCGCAGAATAACAGGGGGTGTGGGTGAGTAGAGGGATACCCTGGGCCAGCGGTGGGAGTAGTAGGGGGCGGTGAGGCCTCCGCGGCATCACAGTCGGCCACGAGAGGCAGGAGCACGCGGCATGACCGGCGCTGCTTTGGGCGGCTGGAGCAAGAAGACTAGTGGTTGAAGAAGCACTATGGCCGTTGGATGGACATCGTAAGGTCACTGGAGCTAGAATCATTCATATTGACTAAGTTGACAAAGCCCTCCGTCCTCGTCAACTTAGTAGGCCCACAAGTCAGCCACCCACTATGGTGGGTCCCACCTAGCATGGGGTATTCATTTTTTGGTACGTAATAAGGAGGCACTTCCTTGCATGCGAAGATATAGCTTATGGGTCCGACCTGTCGGCGGGGGGGGGGGACATTTTTTCGTGAAATACAGAAGCCCTTCCCACGTACATTGCAAGTACAGTGCGTAATAAGGAGGAATTTTCCTTGCGTGCGACCATGGACCTCGTGGGTCCCAGCCGTCAGGCTCTCCACGTACAGTCCTCTTCCGATGACTATCGTATGTTGACCACGCCGCACCGTGCGCACCGAGGCGGTGGACGATGGCAAGGCCCCAAACTGGAACGACCCGGAGATGGGGAAGACGCGGCAGTGGAGTCGCAGACGGAGAGGAGTGGGGAAACTTGACTGGTTCGGGTGCGGGGTGGGCTTACACTCGGCAGAGAATAACAGGAGGTGCGGAGTGGAGGGATGGCCTGACCGTCGGCGGGGTAGCGTTTCGCTAAGGAGCGCAAAACAACGCCGCTAGACGCGAAGGCTGGAGCAGGCGGTTCCGGCAGCGCTGGGGGAAGAAGACGAGAGATTGAAGAAGAATGCCGACCCTTTGATGTAAATCCAACGCCTTCTTAGGCTTCGACCTACTGGCCCACATGTCAGCCAGTCCATTTGTTTTTTAGTCCATTTGGTGGGCTGGGTGAAACAATGATGTAGCATCTATGCAGCCCGTTTAAATCCCATTTGCATTTTTCTCGAAATCCACGGACTTGCTGGGCTGGGTGAAAATATCATGTTGGGCTAGACGGAGAAATGTTATAAAAACATAAACACATGATTGCACGTCAGTAAAATTTTTGCAAGCTTATGTACGCTATCACTAGGAGTTAACTTGGCAAGTTATATATAAACAATTATTATTATTATTTTGTAAGAACTTTCAACTTACGAAATAAAATATCATTTTAATTTGATGAGTTAATAGTACGTGGGGTATTATTATTTTTTAGGCTAGACGTGGGACAGTTGAGTTGGTTCTAGGGGAAAGTACTGGGAGAAAACTCAGTTTACATCGAAAAAGAAAGTGGGAGAAAATTCAGAGGCCTGCTGGGTCCACATGAGGAGAGGAATATGTTGGGAGGAAGGAGATTCAAAGCACGACAGTCGAGTGAACTAGTATTTTTTTACGGACAAGTGAACTAGTTTACATACATTAGCAAATAGCCACTAAAAAAAAGCAATCAGGTTAATGGGTTCTTAAAAGAAATATTTCGGACAAAATAGATAATTACGACACATAGGCTAATGCATGAAACACTCAGATGATAAAGGTGCTTATAAACAGATAAAGTACAACATCTAGACCTTCCTGGCACGCTTGATCATGACGCTGCGGCTGTCCGTATACTCGTCGGTTACGGGAAGCAGACACGCCCTCATGTCCAAGATCTGCCTGTACATGTCGTAGCATGCATATGCGTCCTTGTCCGTGTAGGTTATGCAGGCTAGATTCAGAGGTACCTCCCACGTGTTCAGGTCGTCTTCTTTCATGTTGGCGTATCAGGGGTCGATGATGGTCTCAGCTAGGTCAACCACGGAGTCCTTCTCCTGCCCGTTGCTGATGATCTTGTATTGCTTCTGGATGTCGACAAGCTTGTTGCACTAGATGGCCGAATCGTCACGTTATTCCTTCTCTCCACCGTAGCGAAGGTGCAGTCGACGCTGCCGATGAAACGGGCAAATGCTCCAGAACCTGGTGCAGCCATAGGACTGAGGCGAGGCAGAGCTTCACCGAGTCCGTATCGTTTGTGTACATCACATCAACTTGGTGTAGCCATAGGACTGAATGGCGAACTAACTCCTTGCTGAAGTCCATATCCAGCAGGCTCACCCCTCGGATTGCCATTGGAGTCTCTTCGAGTGAACGAGTGTGTAGGCGGCGGCAGCAGTTTGTTTTTCAGCTCTTGGGGAACTGGATTCAACAGTAAGCTGAGTGTGTACAGGCGACAACAGTTACTACCCCTCCCTCGTCCGCTGCACGCCCGGCAGAAGATGCACCCTCGGCACATTTAAGCGCCTCCATTAAGAAACCTACTCCGGCCACACATCGGTTCACGAGCGGGTTTGTATTGGTACTGTAATAACAGGAGTTAGTGGTCACTTTACTTAAATTTAATTAGCTTTAATAGAAATTTATACTTAAAGCAAGCAATGCATTGGCTCATTCTATCAGTGCCACGGGATCAACATGCACAACAATTAGAATTATTATTCTCAGGACGCACACGATCAACACATTTGTCGCACTTTCACAAAGATAATACTACCAACTTTGAACTGTTTGTTATGGTTGCTGTCCTCTGCATCATCATGTCGTGTTTCCCAGCTTGCAAGATTCAGAACCAACAAATAAGATCCAAATAATAAGTACAACAAAGATGCCTACACATCTCATTGATTCCCAGCTTGCAAGATTCAGAACCAACAAATAAGATCCAAATAATAAGTACAACAAAGACACCTACACATCTCATTGATTCCCAGCTTGCAAGATTCAGAACCAACAAATAAGATCCAAATAATAAGTACAACAAAGATGCCTACACATCTCATTGATTCCCAGCTTGCAAGATTCAGAACCAACAAATAAGATTCAAATAATAAGTACAACAAAGATGCCTACACATCTCATTGATTCCCAGCTTGCAAGATTCAGAACCAACCCATTAGAGCCTTTTGATAAAGTGAATATCAGGATTAAATCCATCTTGGCTAGCCATGTCATACAATCGAAGAACTTGGCGAATGCTCTTGACCGTCACAACATCTGTAGTTGAGTATTCCCGTTTGCACAGCATGTTTGCACAGCACAAACAAGGAGACAGGAAAGCATGATTTCACTTTAATAGCGGCCTCTTTGAACTCAACCTCCAGGTCCACTAGGATGAGGTCTGCCTGGAGTTCCATGATTCAATTCATGCACCTTTTTCTGCGGTTCACCTGAAATGAAGCAAAGATTGCATCTCAGCTAGCAAGATCTTGTGAGCTGGCAGGTTCTTCTTTAGTAGTTGCACTAAAATTGAGGAACATTAAGGTTGGCTGTCCGGCTCATGTAAGGTGCAACTATAATTTTTTTATCCTTTTGTGCAGTTCCACTAAAATAAAGTGCCATTGTGGCGACAGTGACGGCTCCATCTTGCAAAGGCTAATAAAATGTTGCATGAGATTACCAGCAGAACTTGACGGAGATTTTGGGAACTCCAATCACAATTTTGTGCAGTTCCACCAAAATTAAGAGATGTTGCCCACGTGACATTTTAGTTGAACTGCACATGACACTCATTCCAAAAAAGTGTTTTGTGCAGTTCACCAAAAGGTCACAATAGCAACAAGGAGAAATGGATATCCCTATCTGCACAAAATGATAGAAAGTAAACAGTTGCTGGTCAATAAGAATATACGGAACATATAAAAAATGAAAAGAAGCATCTTAATTATGTTCATGGCAATCACGCAAGGACAGTAGAAATTTTAAAACGTCAGCAATGCTTCATGTTACCAGAAGCATTACGATCAACAATGAGATTCCTCAGATATGGGATTACTTTAATGGTGGCATTGCTTGTTTACCAGACATAGTAAATCAACAGCAGCTAAAGAGTTGGTTTAAGGGCATGGGACAGTGGGGACACCAGGACACTCAGCAGCGTAAAGGAGCAACTTACTTATCATACTGGGGAAAACAGCAGGAGTGCCATTTGTAACACAGTTTAATTGCATCTTATCACTGGAGGCATTAGATTAACAGTAACACTGGTTAGACATGTCCCTAAGGTAACAGTGTGATTGCTTAATTTTACATGCGCCCTTACAGCAAAAGGTTGATTTACCCGCAAAAAAAATAGCAAAAGGTTGGTATAAGGACATGCGACAGTGGACGCATCAGCACAATGTACCTACAAGGAGGCATAAAGTGGTGATGCCGAGCTTGTTCATGCTATGTGAGGGCAGCAAACCTAATCCTGGAGACCTTTTACTATGTGAGGGCAGAAAATCTAATCCCTGGAGGCCTTTTACATTGTGAGGGCAGCAAATCTAATCCTGAGACCTTTTACTATGTGAGGGCAGCAAATCTAATCCTGAGACCTTTTACTATGTGAGGGCAGCAAATTTAATCCTGAGACCTTTTACTATGTGAGGGCAACAAATCTAATCCTAGAGACCTTTTACTATGTGGTGGCAACAAATCTAATCCTGGACATACTCTGTTAACTTGTCCACCAGCCGCCACTTTCTATCCTTTTTTCAACCAATAATAGATCTGTTCCTTATCTAGTTTGTACTGCGTTTTCCCATTATTTCCCTTTTCAACCAAGAGACTGGTTAGGTATCCGGTCTCTACTATATTCACCATATTATTTCCTCTTTGAATCAAGTCCTAGATTCATGCTACAACTTTCCCCCCTTTCTTCATTGTTTGAACAAAGCCCTAGATTCGAATGCATGAAGTAGCTTTACCTCTAATAATACTAAAAATTTAGGTGGCTTTGGAAGAGCTGATGGGAGTAGAAAAAGATGCACATGCAGACACGTGGGGAGCTGGGGCAGTAGAGCAAGGCCGCTTTCAAAGAACTTATACCTGAGGGTCGCTTGGCTGTTAGCGGCGGCAGGTCGGATCTGCGGACAATACGGCAGGGAGGAAGAAGGGTTAGAGGACCTCCCGAGCCGGCGCTGTGTAAGAGAGAACGGCACGGGCAGAGGATCGGGCCCCTCCGACAGCTATGGGTTTCCTCCCTCGGCGGCGATGACCGCGTGAACGATGCACCTTTTAGTCCTCTACACACACCGGTCGAAGGGATCCGACCGGATCTGTGACCAGCGGTGAGCAGAGAGAAAATGTCGCTACCGCTGTCTTGTTTATATCTGGAGAGGATGAGAGAATGAAGAGAGCAACCCTAGTAAAGCGAGTGCTCAGGCCCCTGCGTCCATATATAGTGGAGTGATTATCTTTTTCTCTCCACAACAAGCATTTCAATTTGTGTACGTGGCATTAAAGAAAAGAAACTCTCTATTTAAGGTGACTACTCTACGACTCCTACTTACTACTACTATAGTACTACTCTATGACTCCATATATAGTATTGTTCACTTGTGCTCCCTGCCCCTCCATTCATTGAACAACCCCACGGGTGAATAAACATACAGTAAGTACTGTATTTATATAGAACGAACAAGCTCAAACTATTTTCGTGTAGTTAAAAGTTGAGGGCGGGTGTCGGTGTCAAAACCGGCGGATCTCGGGTAGGGGGTCCCGAACGGTGCGTCTAGGCGGATGATAACAGGAGACAAGGGACACGATGTTTTTACCCAGGTTCGGGCCCTCTCGATGGAGGTAAAACCCTACTCCTGCTTGATTAATATTGATGATATGGGTAGTACAAGAGTAGATCTACCACGAGATCGGAGTGGCTAAACCCTAGAAGCTAGCCTATGGTATGATTGTTGTTCGTACTACGGACTAAAACTCTCCGGTTTATATAGACACCGGAGAGGGCTAGGGTTACTAAGAGTCGGTTACAATGGGAGGAGATCTTCATATCGTATCGCCAGGCTTGCCTTCCACGCCAAGGGAAGTCCCATCCGGACACGGGACGGAGTCTTCAATCTTGTATCTTCATAGTCCGGGAGTCCAGCCAAAGGTCTTAGTCCGGCCATCCGGACACCCCCTAATCCAGGACTCCCTCAGTAGCCCCTGAACCAGGCTTCAATGACGACGAGTCCAGCGTGCAAGTTGTCTTCGGCATTGCAAGGCGGGTTCCTCCTCCGAACATTTCATAGAAGATGTTGAACACCAGGGTAGTGTCCGACTCTGCAAAATAAGTTCCACATTCCTTCGTAGAGAGAATAATATTTGTATCAATCGGATCTGCTGACGTATTCCGTGGCGTGACATCATGACACAGCCAGGCTTTTATTTATTTTATTGTTCCACCTCAGCGCGATTAGCGAGGCGGTTTCCTTGGCACGTCTTGTCAAAGCATAGATCATGTCCCCTTATTCTGGGATTCTCATCAATACGGGCGTGGGTAACCCAACCGTGACTTAGGTATGACTCCCTAATTAAAAGCGAGTCTCAAACGGTTACGGGGAGGGCTCTTGGTATTCACCTCCTTTATAAAGGGACCAAGGCCCGGCCCCCTTGTTCTTAAACCAATCAAATCCGCCCCTCGCTTCGAGTTCCAACACCCAAAGCTCTAGTTTTAGGCGCTTCGGATCTTCAAAGATGTCCGGCTCCGACCCTCAAGGCCGGTGGATGCCTTCCTCCATTACGGAAGAAGATGTGCGAAAGCTAAGAGATGTCAGGTATCTAACCGGCGAAATCTCGCATAGACTGCCTACTCAAGGGCAAGCTGTTCCCGCTCCCCAGCCTGGTGAAAGCGTGGTGTTCGCATCTCACTTCCTTCGGGGGCTAGGCTTCCCGATCGATCCCTTTGTGAGGGGGCTTATGTTTTACTACGGGCTGGAGTTCCACGACCTAGCTCCGGAGTCCATCCTCCAGATCTCATCATTCATTGTCGTGTGCGAGGCTGTCCTCCATATCACCCCTCACTTTGGATTGTGGCTAAAAACTTTCAAAGTGGAACCAAAAATGATCGAGGGGCAGCATGTTGAGTGCGGAGGGGCTATAATAAGCAAGATGGACGACGCTCCATGGCCCGAAGGCTCTTTTCAAGAGGAGCTCGGCTTATGGCAACGAGATTGGTTGTACATTACAGCCCCTAGGGGCACCACATGCGTGGCACCGCCTACTTTTCGCTCGGGTCCCCCACCACGGCTGGCGTCATGGGTTAATGAAGGACTTATCTGGGGGCCGCCAAAAGACGTGCCCCTACTGCAGGGCCGTATTCGAGATCTTCTAGAAAGAGATATCAATCTGACCGTAGTGGTGATTCGCCGCACACTGCCCTGCAAACGTCGACCTCTCCACATGTGGGAGTTCAATCCGGAGGGACCACGAGTCCTACAACACTTCATGGGAATGACACCCATGGAGATGTACAAATTGTTCTTCGGATCACAAGCAAGGTGTCCGGATTTGTCCGAGGACGCAGGTCTAAGCTGCAACCGTCCGGATGCTAAAGTAAGTAGCCCCGTATTTGCACACACCATCCATATTTTTATCAAATCTACCCTTTAGCAGAGTTGCCCTTTGAACAGAAGTGGATAGCGAAGGCGAAGCTTATCAGGTGTCCAGCCCCCCCGCCCGAGACCGTGCCGAATCCCATGCTAACCAGGATGCTGGAGGCCGTGCCGTTGGCGGAAGGCGAAGGGGGGAACCATGGAGCTACCGCCTCCACGAAGGAGGCTGTTAGGAAGGGAAGAATCGAAAATTCTCCCGACCAGGGAAAGAAAAGGACTGCCTCTGAAGACCCGGAGGTGATAACCTCAAAACGGGGAAAGAAATCTTCGTCAGAGGGTTCGGCACCGGAGAACGCCCCGGCCGAATCGCCCCCTAAAGGGGACCCGCTCTCCCCCAAGGCGTAAGTGAAGGGAGGGGTTCCATAATGAATCACATTCATGTTTTATTCCTGAGGACAATAACCGAAACATTATCTTGCAGTTCGGATCTCAACCCTTCTCAGCAGAGCTCATCTTTAGGGGATCTTCGTCCAAAGATGATAGAGAGCGAAACGCCTCCCCTTGTTCCACCGTCTCACGAGGCTGGCGACCCCGAGGTATCGTCCCTGAGGGTTTTTTCAAGTCCGGACCCTGGAAAAGGTCGTCAGACTAGTCCGGCACCTTCTTGCGCTCCAGCGGAGGGGCTGAAGGATCTGCTTAGTAGGGCGTCCATCTCAGAAGAACACCGTATGTTGATGGATACGGTGATTGGAAGGATTTCATCCGCGGAAAGCGGATTGTGCGAGGCTGCCAGGAGTTTACTAACAGGCTTTGAGGTATGTAAAAAGGTGTACCTTTTGGTAGAGCCGCATATTAAATGTGCCATGTATGAATAGTAGCACCTGAGACTTTGTGTGTCGTCACGAGTGACGGCGCACAGAGGATCATAACCCCAGGTATAATGTGCCGCCTATTCCATGAAGGTGGCGAGGCGTTCGGTGGCTAGCCGGACTGATGAATTTGCCGAACTAAAGCGGCAACTTGATGTAGCAGATGCCGACATCGCGCTTGTACATAAGCGGCTAGACGAGGCTCAAGGTATGTTCAAAAGACACGCAGTAATAGGAGCTTGATGCTCGGGCCTTATATATGTTGTATGTAGATGGTGCTGCTGCTGTGGAGAACCTTCGGGCGGAACTTGCCCGAGCAAAGGAGCAAGCAAAGAAGAGTGATGCGGCTCCCGTCAAAGAGGCTAAAGAGCTAAAAGCCGAACGGGCTGCTCACTGCCAGAGCAAGAAGGAAATGGCCGAGATGGCCATAAAATTGAAGGATGCTACCGACCGCTGTAGATTTCTTGAACAAGAAGATAGGGTGGCTCAGAAGGATCTTGAAAAGATCACTGCCGAAGCCAAGGATACTCGCTCTGCCATGAGAGCGATGAAGGAGGAGCTGCGTCAGGCCGGAGATATCACGGCTGGAAAGCCTTATATGCTGCGGATGAAGTTCGGAGACCCCAAGTATGCTCCATTAGACCGGCAGTGGAGTTCGGAAAACACTTATCTGGATTTGGCCGCAAGTGTGGCGGACGCGACCGAACACTTCCGCAGCCGAGGTGACCATGAATTGGAGGAGCTTTTTTGGTCGCAGTACCACAATCCAGAACGCCCACTGTCAGTATCCGACCGTTTGGCCGCCTGGGCGGAGCTGAACAGATTATCCGGACTCGCCATGAAGTATGTTGCGAGTCGTCTGTGGCCGGAGAAGCCGGAGCCGAAGAGTTATTTTGGCTTGGTGCAGCAGTTCCTTGGTTCGGTGCCGCATGCTGATGCAATGAAGAGGTCGGCGTGCATAGAGGGCGCACAGATGGCTCTTGCCCGTGTCAAAACATACTGGGCAGATATGAAGGCCAGTATTGTTGCGTCCCAGGATTCGGACGAAAGCCGAGTACCTGCCAAGCACTATCTTGAGGAAGTTCTTCCTGGCGCTCGTATAATAGAGTCGCAGTGCTCGAAGGATGTTGTGTTCGAATAGCTTATACTATTTGTAAGACGAATTGTGTTTTTATGAAAAAAGCTTTTTTATACTTGTGCTTGCAAGAATCATGATGCCTCCTGTGCGGCCGTTTAATGTATATATTTGTATATAACCTGAAAGATGGCAGTCGTTGGCTTCAGCCCCCACGCATAGAATGCGGGGGTGTTCGCAAAAAGGCGCCTTTTCACACTTAATCCAACGTCTTGGTCCTACAAAGGAGGTGGTGGCGCGGCGAACTAGGCAACCGGACTATAATGCTTTATCACTTTCACTTAGCCATAGGAGTTTGACAGTGGGACTACTGAATAGCCCCTAGGGGCACCGCGCTCGCCCGAATTCGGGGCGCGAGTGTGCCTGACCGGGAAGCGGCCCTTCGTTAATGCGGGGGAATCCTAAAGATTCCGAAAGTCATCGAGTGGTTGACCAGTCTCTCGCTATATCATGACAGTCAGTTTTCGGCTTTCTCTACTGAGGTGCTCACCCGGCCGAACCGGGGCACAATCGCAGTAGTTCTCCTGGTGCCGCGTTAGCCGATATAACGGAACGTAAGGCAGCAAAACACAGGAGCCGGGCAAACCCAACATTTGACCAAAGACATGATTCGGAGCTGATGCATATAGGGCCAAACTCGCGACGCCGAACACTCCCTAAGGTATTCGGTCTTTATGAAGACGGGCCGAAATAGAGCCCTTGGTAAAAAAGCCCCTAGTGTCCAGGTATGTGCAAAAATTCTGGCGTGGCCACATGCCAAGACGCCAGCCTCCTCCTCGGCTATAGAGAAAACCGGGGGATGTTATCAACAAGAGACAGTAAAAAAGGTTTACGCAGGGTCTTAATCTGAAAAGAATCCTTGGAACGGGTCCCTGCTGCACGTCTGCGCCTGTGTCTCCGTTGTGCCGTATCCTGGACGGGCGTAGCACGATGTTCGTCTGCGAAAGAGAGGAACTTAGTAAAAAATAAGCGTGCGAGAAATCTATATCGAAATAAACAAAATATAGTTGGAGCAAGAGTTGGGCCGTATTGTCTCCGGGCGTGAGCACACGGAGCCCCTTGCACGAGGGTATGCGGCTATTTAAGCATGTTGACGCCGGACTCGTCGAGCCGTGTCCGGGATAGTAGGGCTGGATTTGTGGGCGGCTGTCTAGGCAGCCGCACCCCTGCCCGTACTTTGGGGGTCAATTTATGTTCCCTTGTAATGAAATGATGCCCTTTGGACCGGGCATTTTAATTGTAAGGGATGCGTAGTGCGGTATTGCGTTAAAGCGGGCGAAAACTTCTTGTCCCAGTAGCGCTTGATAGCGACTTACGAATGGGGCGATGTGGAATGTTAGCTTTTCGCTTCGGAAGTTGTCGGGTGATCCGAACGTGACTTCTAACATAAGGGAACCCATACTTGGGGTATCCGAACCTGGCGTTACTCCTTGAAAGGAGGTGTTGCCGAGGTGGATTACGGCTGGGTTTACCCCGAGTTTGCGGACTGTGTCCTGATATAACAGGTTCAAGTCGCTGCCGCCGTCCATAAGGGCGTTTGTAAATTCGAGTCCGTTAATGATTGGATTTAAGACCAAGGCAGTCCAGCCTGCGTTCTGGTCTCCTCTAGAGTAATCCTGATGATCGAAGGTGATTGGTTGTAACAACCAGTGGGGTTGCTCCTCCGGGGCTGGCTGTACGGCGCGTGTCGTTGTAGGTGCCGTTCTGCTCTTCCCTTTCGTCACATGAAGTAGATTTACTGTCTTGACTTCTTGTGGGAACTTCTTTTGTTCTCCGGTGTTCTGCTCGTGGGGTGCATCGTCATCTTTGCTTGGTGTGTTGAGCCCCTTGTGTTCGGCGTTGAGCTTGCCGGACTGCTTAAAGACCCAACAATCTCTGTGGGTATGGTTTGCAGGTCTCCCCGGAGTGCTGTGGATTTGACATATTTTGTCCAAAATTTTGTTGAGGTTGGATAGCTCGTCCCTATCGTCTTTGGGGGCAGCTTTTTCTGATTTTGCCGAGAGCTTTTGAATCCGGCGTTTACTGCCGTGCTCATCGGGCTGTTGTCCTTTATCCGGCGCAGTTCTTTGTTACGGCGCGGCTTCCCGTTCCCATCTCTGGGTTCGGACGTATTCGGGTCGCTGGTGCTGCTTCTTGCCAACCAGCTATCCTCTCCTGCACAGAAGCGGGTCATGAGGCTTGTTAACGCGGCCATTGTTCGCGGCTTTTCTTGGCCGAGGTGTCTGGCGAGCCATTCGTCTCGGACGCTATGTTTGAAAGCTGCTAGGGCCTCTGCGTCCGGACAGTCGACTATCTGATTCTTTTTGATAAGGAATCTGTTCCAGAGCTTCCGGGCTGACTCTCCGGGCTGCTGAGTTATATGACTCAGATCATCTGCATCCGGGGGCCGGACATAGGTCCCTTGAAAATTTGCCCGGAAAGCATCCTCAAGCACTTCCCAACTTCCCATGGTGTTTTCGGGAAGGCTTTTAAGCCAATGCCGGGCTGGCCCTTTGAGCTTAAGGGGTAAGTATTTTATGGCGTGGAGGTCGTCTCCTCTGGCCATGTGTATGTGGAGGATGTAGTCCTCGATCCAGACTCCAGGGTCTGTTGTTCCGTCGTATGCTTCTATGTTCACTGGCTTGAATCCGGCTGGGAATTCATGATCCAGCACCTCATCGGTAAAACATAGGGGGTGTGCGGCGCCCCTGTATTTAGGCGTGCCGCGATGTTCGGGTATTTTTTGCGTTGCATCACTCATTGGAGCTTGCTTTCTTGGCCTATAGATGGATCTGGTTGGGCCAGTTTTCTGATGCGAATTCTTGGACGGATCGCGCGCCATATTGAGTGCGGCGTCCTTTGATGCGTGAGATTGATCGTAGGGTCGTCTATCCGACCTTGTGGCTTCCTTATTTTTTGACTGTGGGGGCTTTATGGCCTCTTCGTCAAATTCCGGTAGTAGTTTCCGCTTCGGATAGCTCTTTGTGTGGCGACTACTGCCGTACTTGTGTGCGGTATTGAGTACTTTGCCCCATCTGATCCTGAGTGCATCTTCCGCTGTCTTGAGCCTCCGCTTCTGCTTTCTCAGGCTACGTGCAGTAGCGACGAGCCTTTGGTGGAGGTTCTGATGTTCCAGCAATTTGTCTGGTGTGAGGTCGTCCAGGCTATTATCTTTCCCGGGGGTTGGTTGTTCGGATTGTCCGCCCTGCTTGGACGGATGCTCGACGGCATGTTCAACATCCATTGAGTCACCCTGCTCTATGGCTGGGTCTTTGTCGAGGTGGGGCTTGGCCTTGCGCTTATGCCGCCGTTTTGATTGTTTTTCGGGGGAGCGATCCCTGGCCGCATCCTTTTGGTCCTCGTTGTCGTTTCTGTTGCATGTGTCCACCATGCATACATCGTATGATGAGGTGGTTTTCCGGAGCCCTATAGGTGTTGGTTCTTGATCGTCTCCTTTATCGGCGTCCATACCATTGATATCTTCGGAGTCGAAATCGAGCATGTCTATATCTTCGACAGTAGCTATCAAGTGGGTGGCAGGTGGGTTTCGAACTTCGTCGTCCGCATCCCAACCACCCCGACCGTAGTCCGGCCGGGGTTCTTTCGACAAAGAGAGGGACTTTAGCGAATTTAGGATATCGCCAAAGGGCGAGTGCTGAAAGACGTCCGCGGCGGTGAGCTCCGTGATTGGAGCCCGATCGGGTTTGATCGAAAGGGGTGCAGAACATTCAGAGTCCGGACCGGAGTTCGGCACCTTGGAGTTACCGGCCTTGCAAAGGACTTGGCTGGTATTCGGCTCTATCGCCGCAGAGATTGCGGCTCCTGGGGCGGCGTCCAACCGTCCGTCCCTGGCTAGCGCAGTCGGCTCCGAACTAATGGTCGGAGTGAACACCTGAGCGGCGCTCTGGTCGCTGTCCGGTGGCAGAGCTAGATCATGCCCATCGAGACAGTGCGGCGCGCCCGGTCTCGGCCCGAATCCGTCGAAGATCAAGTCCCCGCGGATTTCGGCCATGTAGTTTAAGCTTTCAAATCTGACCTGATGGCCAGGGGCGTAGCTTTCGATCTGCTCCAGATGGCCGAACGAGTTGCCCCGCAGTGCGAAGCCACCGAATACGAAGATCTGTCCGGGGAGAAAGGTCTCATCCTGGACCGCATCGTGATTGACGCGCGAAGAAGCCATCGGGCCTAAAGGCGACGACATAGAGGAACTCTCAATGAAAGCACCAATGTCGGTGTCAAAACCAGCGGATCTCAGTTAGGGGGTCCCAAACTGTGCGTCTAGGCGGATGATAACAGGAGACAAGGGACACGATGTTTTTACCCAGGTTCGGGCCCTCTCGATGGAGGTAAAACCCTACTCCTGCTTGATTAATATTGATGATATGGGTAGTACAAGAGTAGATCTACCACAAGATCGGAGTGGCTAAACCCTAGAAGCTAGCCTATGCTATGATTGTTGTTCGTACTACGGACTAAAACTCTCCGGTTTATATAGACATCGGAGAGGGCTAGGGTTACACAGAGTCGGTTACAATGGGAGGAGATCTTCATATCGTATCGCCAGGCTTGCCTTCCACGCCAAGGGAAGTCCCATCCGGACACGGGACGGAGTCTTCAATCTTGTATCTTCATAGTCCGGGAGTCCAGCCAAAGGTCTTAGTCCGGCCATCCGGACACCCCCTAATCCAGGACTCCCTCAGCGGGGCTTTTCCCGGGTAGTACACGCGGCAGTTTTCGGGTAGGCGGTTTGACAGAGAGGCGAGGAGGGTGAGCGAGTGGGGCTGTGCGATTTGACAGCGCATTACTGCTGGAAAGACTTGTGATATGACCACTCACTATAGTCATGAATTACTGGCGCTCCGACCGGGGTGATGCCCCCCTTCCGTTCCGTGCTCTAATATGGTGCATGACACGTCGACCCGGATGCTGGCTCTCCCACATGTCGGAGTAGTAAGAAGGAGCAAAGAATGATGCGGTATATACTAGTACTATACTAGTCCCTCTGTTCCTAAATATAAGTCTTTGGAGAGATTTCACTATGGACCACACACGGAGAAAAATGTGTGAATCTACACATAAAATGCATCTATATACATCCGTATGTGGTCCACAGTGAAATATCTACAAAGACTTATATTTAGGAACGGAGGGAGTACTACTCAGGTCGGAGGAGTGCGAACCACGGCAGCCCAGTGAACCAGCCGTGCGAACCACGGTAGCCCAGTGAACCAGCAGTAGAAAACAATAATGTGGTGATATGGCCATAAAAAACAATGTGCTACAGTCCACACTGTAGCATGTACAGTAACACTCCTCTTTGTTTGGATCCCTGAGTTAGATCTAGTTTGGGTTGAAATAGCCTCAAATTATCGAAACAAGAGGGGTTAGTTTGAGCTAGTTTGCTCTAACCCAGCTAAAAAAACTAGCCCGGTGGAGAGGTTCTAATTGGGTTAGTTATCCTGGGCCCACTAAAAGAGAACTAAAAAATCTCACTTGCCCGCACCAGATCGCTCCCCTAAAAAAATCTCACCTGCCCGCACCAGATCGCTCCCCCCCTCTCGCACGACTCCTCTCTGTTCCCCATAGGGCCGCCCGCCCAAGCGCCGCTCGCCCTCTCTCTCCTCCGGCCGCCCTCTCCTTCCGGCCTCCGTCGCCCTACTCCGGCCGCCCTCTCCCTCCGACCTTCGAAGGTCGCCCCGCTTGAGGGAGTCCTAGATTAGGGGGTGTCCGGATGGCCAGACTAAGACCTTTGGCCGGACTCCCGGACTATGAAGATACAAGATTGAAGACTCCGTCCCGTGTCCGGATGGGACTTTCCTTGGCGTGGAAGGCAAGCTTGGTGATACGATAAGAAGATCTCCTCCCATTGTAACCGACTCTGTGTAACCCTAGCCCTCTCCGGTGTCTATATAAACTGGAGAGTTTTAGTCCGTAGGACAAACAACAATCATACCATAGGCTAGCTTCTAGGGTTTAGCCACTCCGATCTCGTGGTAGATCTACTCTTGTACTACCCATATCATCAATATTAATCAAGGAGGAGTAGGGTTTTACCTCCATCGAGAGGGCCCGAACCTGGGTAAAGACATCGTGTCCCTTGTCTCCTGTTACCATCTGCCTAGACGCACAGTTCGGGATCCCCTACCCGAGATCCGTTGTTCGCGAGGTTTCTTTGAGTCCTTAAAGACTTATGCCGCTTCGAGCGAAGAACCAGCCTTATCCGGCCTAGGCGTGGATAGCGCCCCGAACTCGATCTTCCGAATACTAGGGGCTTTGCCAAAATTTAAAATTATAGAATTCTATGGCTAAGTGAGAGTGATAAAGCATTATAAGTCCGACGGCCTGGTTCGTTGTGCTGAACGCCTCCCTAGATGGACCCAAGAATGGGAACAAGAGCGCTCAGGTTTATCCCAAACACCCCAGCACTCGTGGCATGGGGGTCGAAGCCAACGACTTGCATCTCTCAGATCTTGATAAACGGCCGCACAGAAGGTAATATTTTAAATTCACCAGCGTTTCTTAACGCACATGAACAAAGCTTCAGCGTACAGGATAACAAATGCGAGTTTACAAAAAAATTACATCTTTGGAGCACTCATCCGCTATGCGGCGGGCACCCTTCAGAACACCATTATAATACATCTCGGGTGTACGATACTCCTTGCCCGGTGGTGGCGCGTCCGTCAACAGCTTCTCCGCGTCTAGCTTTCCCCAGTGCACCTTAGCACGGGCAAGGGCCTGACGGGCACCTTCAATACAAACGGAGCGCTTGATGACCTCAATCCACGGATATGCGTCCACCAGCCGCCGCACCAGACCGAAGTAGCTCCCAGGCATGACTTCTCCAGGCCACAGCCGAGCTATGAGGCCCTTCATGGCCTGTTCGGCCACCTTGTGGAGCTCGACCAGCTGCTTCAGCTGGTCGCTCAGGGGCACCGGCTGTTCGGCCTCAGCATACTGAGACTAGAACACTTTTTCCGTCGAGCTCCCCTCTCCGGCTCGGTAGTATGCGGCGAACGCTCCTGGAGAGCTCCGGATTCGGGTAAGTAGCAGATAATTAACTTTTATATTTTTGCTTTGCATAAAGAATGCCTTACCCGCCACTATCTTCTTCATCGCCTCGATCTCTTGAAGGGCCTTCTGGGCTTCGGCCTTAGCGGTCTTGGCACTCTCAAGAGCTAAGGCAAGCTCGGACTCTCGAGTCTTCGAGTCACGCTCCAAACTCTCGTGTTTTTCCACAAGAGCCTAGAGCTCTTGCCGCACATCCGCCACCCGCGCCTCCTGCTTCTCTCGCTCGGTGCGCTCCAAGGCCGCACTCTTTTCGGCCTTCGAGACCTCCTCTTTCAGGGTCGCCACCTCGGTCGTGGCTCCTGCAACATTAACGTTGGTCCTGTTATTATTATGCAACCAAGTATTTCTATATACATTTACAGGAGGTACTATGTACCCTCTTTATCCTCGAGCTGCTTCTTGGCACGGCCGAGCTTGCTCTCGGACCGCTCGAGGCTTTCCTTCAAGGCATTGACCTTTGCAGTCAGTGCGGCAGAGGTCAGCAGCGCAGCCTGCATTCCCATATTGACATATTTTTATTAGACTCCTGCATATATCTTTTGAGATCCTCAGTTCGGCTTTTCTTTCTGAACACCAAACTGAGCATCAGGGGCTGCTGTCTATGCGGTAACATTTTTATATATGTTTTTGAACACATACCTCAAAGCCCGTTAACAGGCTTGTGCAGGCTTCCGTCGGCCCGCTCTTGGCGGACTGAACCTTCTGAATCACCGCACTCATAATAGTGCGGTGTTCTTTGTCGATGGAGGCGCCGTTAAGCGCCTCCAGCAAATTGTCCGGTGCCTCCGGGTGGACGAAAGTCACCGGCGTCGCGGGCTTGCCCTTCTTATGAAGGCACCGCCTGTCGGACTCTGGAACCACTGATGGTTCCGGAGCAGTGTCCGGCCCGGGCCCGGACTTAGATCCCTCTGGGGCTTTACCCCCTTTGGGCTTGGAGTCCGGAAGGTCGCCTTGTGGCGCTTCCAGGACCACCTCCTCCTGGTTTTGTCCCCTACGGGACTCCACCTCAGCGTCATCTGTAGGGAGAGGGGAGGAGGCCGTCGGAAGTGAGGCGCTATTCACATCCGACGAATTCAGAGATCCGCTCGATGAATCGCCAAGCTGAGCTCTGGGTGGACTGCATGATTAGCTTCGGAGTTAAAAGCTATCGAATAATAAAGGAGTGCAATAAGTCATTCGGGTAGCCGGACACTTACAATTTTGCCAGGGGCTTGACCCTGGATGGCCAGTCCTCCCCGCCGTCTTCGGTGTCGGGGGCGTAGTCCGGCAGAAGGGTCTTCCCCTTCTTGGACCCTCCGGCTTCCCCAGTTGGGGCGGCCTTTCTCTTCTTTCCTTCCCCTGTTGGAGGAGGAGAGGCTTCTTCTTCTTCCTCCTCCTCATCCTTAGAGGCGGAGGGTGCTTCTGGGCTGTCGGGCGATGAATCCGACACCACCAGGCGCCGGGAACTCTTTCGAGTCCCCGTGGCCTTCTTCTTGGCCTTCTTCTCCGGCACCACGTGAGGTGCCGGGACCAGCAGCTTCGTCAAGTGGGCATCCGCTGGGTCTTCGGGCAAGGGAGCCGGATAGTTGATCTGTCCGGCCTTTTTCTGCCAGTCCTATTAAGGAGATGGGAGTTTAGATCCCGCATAGAATCAAATCTGTGAAAAACAAATACCCCGTAAAGGGAAAATTAAGCTCACCGCGCTGGCTTGGCGCTTGGCGCAGAATCCGCGATCCTCGGTGACGGGAGGGGAGACCTCGGAGCTCTTGAATAGCACCTTCCAGGCGTCCCCATGCTTTGTGTCGAAGAGCCGGGACAGAGTCTGGTGCTGGGCCGGGTCGAACTCCCACAAGCTAAAAGCCCGTCGTTGACACGGGAGAATCCAGCGGAAGAGCATGACCTGGACGACGTTGACGAGTTTAACCTTCCTACCGATCAGGTCTTTGATGCAGGTTTGAAGTCCGGTCAATTCCGCCGAACTGCCCCACGACAGGCCCGTCTCCTTCCAAGATGTGAGTCGTGTGGGGATACCAGATCGGAACTCGGGGGCCGCTGCCCATTTAGGGTCACGTGGCTCGGTGATATAGAACCACCCCAATTGCCACCCTTTGATGGTCTCTACAAAGGCGCCCTCGAGCCAAGTGATGTTGGCTATTTTGCCCACCATGGCGCCTCTACACTCCGCTTGGCGCCCGCCCACTACCTTCGGCTTGACGCTGAAGATCTTCAGCCATAGGCCAAAGTGAGGCTGGATGCGGAGGAAGGCCTCGCACACGACGATAAACGCCGAGATGTTGAGGATGAAGTTCGAGGCCAGATCGTGGAAGTCCAGGCTGTAGTAGAACATGAGCCCCCAGACGAACGGGTGAAGAGGAAAACCTAGTCCGCGGAGGAAATGGGGAAGAAAAACAACCCTCTCATGGGGCCCAGGGGTGGGGATGAGTTTCCCCTCATCTAGAAGCCGGTGCTCAATGTCGCCGGACAAGTATCCGGCCTTCCTCATCTTTTTGATTTGCCCCTCCATGACGGAGGAAGCCATCCATCTACCTCCCGCTCCGGACATGACTGGAGAAGGTTGAGGTGGGAACTGCGGGCTTGGGCGCTGGAGCTCGAGCGCGCAGGGACAAATAAGCAGAGGAGGAAGAGGGCATGAATGGAAAGGGCGGATTCTTATCCCCTTATTTGGGCGGCCAAAACTCCGAGCCCCCCACCGGCCTAATAAAACTCGCTTATCTCCCAAGCGCCGCGGTTAATGGCGCGGTTGGGTTACCCACACCCGTATTGATGAGAATCCCGGAATAAGGGGACACGATCTCTGCTTTGACAAGACGTGCCAAGGAAACCGCCTCGCTAATCATGCTGAGGTGGAACAATAAAATGAATAAAAGCCTGGCTGTGGCATGATGTCACGCCACGGAATACGTCAGCAGATCTGATTGATACAAATATTATTCTCTCTACGAAGGAATGTGGAACTTATTTTGCAGAGCCGGACACTACCCTGGTGTTCAACATCTTCTATGAAATATTCGGAGGAGGAACCCGCCTTGCAATGCAGAAGACAACTTGCGCGCCGGACTCCTCGTCATTGAAGCCTGGTTCAGGGGCTACTGAGGGAGTCCTGGATTAGGGGGTGTCCGGATGGCCGGACTAAGACCTTTGGCCGGACTCCCGGACTATGAACATACAAGATTGAAGACTCCGTCCCGTGTCCGGATGGGACTTTCCTTGGCGTGGAAGGCAAGCTTGGCAATACGATATGAAGATCTCCTCCCATTGTAACCGACTCTGTGTAACCCTAGCCCTCTCCGGTGTCTATATAAATCGGAGAGTTTTAGTCCGTAGGACGAACAACAATCATACCATAGGCTAGCTTCTAGGGTTTAGCCACTCCGATCTCGTGGTAGATCTACTCTTGTACTACCCATATCATCAATATTAATCAAGCAGGAGTAGGGTTTTACCTCCATCGAGAGGGCCCAAACCTGGGTAAAAACATCGTGTCCCTTGTCTCCTGTTACCATCCGCCTAGACGCACAGTTCGGGACCCCCTACCCGAGATCCGCCGGTTTTGGCACCGACACCGCTCCCCCTTCACCAGTCGTTTTTCTCCCTCTGTAGTGCGCGGCGGCGGCGCATCTACCAGGGAGGTCGCGAGAGGGGTGAGTTTGTTCGTTCTTTCTCTGTCTCACGACCATATCATTGATCTTGCTTGCTCTAGCGCGAATTCTGATTTGGAAAAGTAGATCCTGATCAAACTTGTTATAGATTTGTGGTGCATGCATGGAATTGTTTGATGTTGCTTGAGGAGGTAATAAATCTTTCTAGAGGCCCAAAGATTCAGGTCACCTTTCTAGGTATTTCAATTTCAGGCTTGCATTATTTGTAGAGGCCCAAAGATTCAGTTCACCTTTCTTGGTATTTCAATTTCAGGCTTGCATTGTTTCTAGAGGCCCAAAGATTCAGTTCACCTTTCTAGGTATTTGAGTTTCAGGCTTGCATTATTTCTAGAGGCCCAAAGATTCAGTTCACCTTTCTAGGTATTTCATTTTCAGGCTTGCATTATTTCTAGAGGCCCAAAGATTCAGTTCACCTTTCTAGGTATTTCAGTTTCAGGCTTGCATTATTTCTAGAGGCCCAAAGATTCAGTTCACCTTTCTAGGTATTTAAGTTTCAGGCTTGCATTATTTTTAGAGGCCCAAAGATTCAGTTCACCTTTCTAGGTATTTCAGTTTCAGGCTTGCATTATTTCTAGAGGCCCAAAGATTCAGTTCACCTTTCTAGGTATTTTAGTTACAGGCTTGCATTATTTATAGAGGCCCAAAGATTACGTTCCTAGTCGGCGGCAAGCGGCCCTGCTACCCATGCCGGTGTCGACCTCAACTCGCAAGGGCCAGCGTTGGAGGGGTTCCCGGGGCTTGGGCTCTACAGAGCCTTCCTCCAGAGCGACGATGGCGAGCTCCTCCCTCGGTGCATGAGGGGCTCCGGGCTCCCTCCCTATCGTGAACAACTTCTATGATGAGTTCGCTCATTCTTTGTTTCATGAAGTGTTTTTTTATTTTGTGAAGCTTGATTGACGACTTGTATGTTTAAGTGGGATATCTCATTTGTATGGACAAAGTAAAAATTATCATGTTTTGCATGCTTGATTGTATAGATGGTTCGTTTATGTCAATTGTGAGCGGGAGGAGGCCACAGAAGAGACGGCCACACCAAGAGGGTGCTTGGATCCAAGGGACTTATTTTAGTCTGACTAAAAATAGGATCCAAAGTAGTCAAATAATTGAGATAGAGCATTTATTGTCAATCTAACCCTGCCATCCATACACCTCTTCGGTTTAGAGTTAGTTCAGGGTTAGAATCTAACTCTAACCTCTAACTGAGTTAGAGTTCTCCTCGTCTCGGTTCATTGCCATCATACTTTCCCCATTCCTGTGTTTTCAGTATCCTGCGAATCAAAGAGGCCCTTTTTTTGGGAAAAATCAAAGAGGCCCTTAGACTGGTTTAGGTCCGGTCATTTTTTATAAATGTCTTATGTCCAAAATTTAATGAACGTGCTCCGGTTTCCAGAAAAATAATCCGGTTTCATGTAGTAATTCATTGATTTATTTATTCTTCTGTGGGGGGTTTGCATGTAATTTGTGGGGTCCGAAATGTAAAGTACCCCGGCATATGCTCCGAGTCGTGCATGCACTATGACCCAGATGCTCTATGTCCCACATGTCGGCGAATGGGAGCACGTGGAAATACCCTAGGAGTACATATAGGAGGATAAATGCGTGAAAAATATGTACTGTGAAGCGTAGCCGCGGTTCGAAAAGTAGATATAAAGTGATGACAGCTATATGTCGCACGCACCCAACTAGTGGTACTAGACATATGACTAATTTTTCCCTAAAAAAGAGAGGCACGAGTGCTTAGTACTCCTATTATATAAACACGAGTCCCATCTGACAACAGCGTCCATGCTATAGCTAGCCCTCCTCGTTTCTCTCTTCTACTCTCTAAGAGCATGGTTAATAATATAGCCAGCTGCTGGCTATATGATGTTGCCATGTCACATATAGTCAAGTTTATAGGCAACAAGTACAATAGCTAGATATAAATATGCACATATAGCCAGAATTCGTCGACCTGCATTTATTTACTTGCTGGAATCTTTAGAAAGACTTATATTTGGGAACGGAGGGAGTACTATACTACTAAAACATTAAGGCCACGAGGCGATGCAGTGCTGGTTACAGGAGGCAAGAAGAAGAGATGCATCCATCAACGACATCCACCTCCTCGACTCAGGGCGCCGGCCCACCGAACGGCGCCTAAGTAGCAGCGGCTTTCGTGGCCAGGTTGACGTGCTTCTGGACAATGGCGTCTAAAGATTCCAGCCGCTGGAAGAAGGCCAACGTATTTCTGTCCTCGCTTGCCTTGTAGTGGCATATGTAGACAATTTCCTCGTTGACGTGGATGTGCAGGTCGAAGGTTTCTTGCATGGCGAGGCGCTGCACGGCGAGCGCGGCCTCGAGGTGCACATTCTTCGTCGCGACCTCCGGCACCTGTAGGGCCACCAGGGCTTGAAAGAGTTCGTCACCATCTAGGCCGATGAGGGTGGCAGGCAATGAGGAGCCTGGGTGCGCGGGCTGGAGCAGTACGGCAAGGTCGTCCGCGCGCTTCTTGACGGCGGTGAACTTGCGGATGGAGTTGACCATCATGTTATCCATGCAAGAGGCGAAGCCAGCGTCGGCGAGGGCTACGATGCCTGCGGTCGCCAGCACCGTCTGGAAATGCTGCGCGGTGTGGGGCCGCAGGCTGGCGCCTTGGATGATTTGGCACAGCCGACTGCCGCTCGCGTCCATCGCCTCCACAGGTGTTTGTGGCTTCTGGTCACTTGGTGTTGGATTGGAGTGAGCAGTGTTGCACAGAGACTTGGGAGTAGATGGATTGGAGTGGTGGGGCGCCTTTATTATATGAGAGTCCAAACTCTGTTGCATTCACATCGTGCTGGCTCTAGTCTGCTTCTCCAATTAATTCCCTCTGCATGTAATTGAGGATGCATCATTGACCGCTCAACATCTCGGGAACCGCTACCCTCTTCCTCCTTGGCATTCTAGCACCTATGGACCCATCGACGACGAGGTGCCTATGGTGACTTCGTAAATTTCAAGATGATACTTAGTGTCGTGCGTGTGTGCATTCATAGGGGTGAGTGTATGCACGTGTATATGAGCGCTTGCGTCTGTACTGTGTCAAAAAAACAACGTAAATGCGTGTCAAAAAGAGACTAGTCAGTATACTCAATATTGTGCACCTCGGAGAGGAAAACGATAGAACTAGTACGTATTTATTTACGGTGCAGATTCACTCATTTTGCTCCATATGTACTCCGTCTCGGTGTAGTCTAGTCACTTGTTGAAATCTCTAGAAGGGCAAATACTCCTTTCTTTACAGGGATATACTAGCAAGTAGTTGTACGTACTAATACAATAGTGGGCTCACATAGAAATTTTGTCTCATACAAGAGCCTAGCAATATGCGTGCTCCAATGTTCGCAACTGCAACGTTCGGTTTGCGCTTGGCTCTTCGCCTCTTCTAGAAGACAAACAATGATGTTACTACTACTTCTTCTACAGTGTCAAATCCACTGCTGCATGTCCGTCCACTGCGAGCGGGACGGATAGCTTGTTGTAGAAGTACTACTAAGCAAAAGCATGTCCTCATTTGCGAGCAACAACGCGCATGGGCGAGGGAGAAGGCGTGTAGTAAAATCAAGCTTCTCCTCGTTCTACGAGTTGACGCGACACATCATAGCACTGGCCCCACATGATTGCCTCTAAACTTGGCTGAAAGACCCATAGTGTACAATATATTTGCTGCAACCTCTAACATTTACCCACCACAAATTAAAATATATGTGGTCGTATGCATCATTCTGATGCAGAGGCCGGGGAGTCCCCCCTTTTTGAAAAAAAAATTAAAATATATATATTCCTGTCTTGACCAGATGAGCGTGCAAACTACAATCACCAGGGTGACAGGTAGGGCTAGAAGACTATTTTAATTAAAAAACTTCGAGACGGCCACATCGCATGGAGCCGACCCCAACGATTTTAAGCTTACACGCACGGTACACGCTATCTAGACTACTCTACACATGAAACTGCCACGCGAGCGTCCGGGCTGCGCTTGGCTCTTTGCCTCTTCGGGAAGTCGGAAAATGATGGTGTACTACTGCACTGGAGGAGTACTACAATACGGTTCTGGCCATCTGACACCGATTGAACTGCTGCATGTCCACCGCGTGCGGGAGGGAGAGTGTGTAGCGAAAGATTCTCCTAGTCTTGCCAGCCACCACGCTCATGGGCGAAGGAGGGATGCTCCTGTCTTTGCGTGTATGATAGGTGGGCCCGACAGGTGTGTGGCCAACCTGTCATACAGCCAAAGGCAGGTGCAATTAAGTCCGCGAGGGAGAGGATAATCAAACATCTCGTTGATGTACGAGTTGACGCGACACATCAAAGCACTGCACTCGATATATTTCAATAATTTAGGGTTACCGATGCATTAATTACAACGCATGCATGCATGCCGTGACTCTCCTTTTGATACTTGCATGTGTTGATTTAATGCACCTTGAAGTAGTACTCCCTCCGATTCCTTTTACTTTGCGTATAACTTTTTCTTGTTTTTCTCAAATTAGTCTACGCGTCCGCGTTGGTTTCCATCTGTGCCCCCGCTCGATTAGTTCTGCCCCCATTAATCGCGCCAGTTTCCAATTCAGAAAATGGCTATAGGCAAACACGTGCAGCGCCGGATGCGGCTTGACCGCCTGGGAAGCCAACTCAAGCGAAAAGGAAGGAGGACCAGCCAACCATTGCATGCACATTTACTGTCGATATGTATGCAGCTTACTCATGCGCAGGGGCACATTTGTCCAGAAAACTCAAACTACTGCCTTCCTTGGTATGCAGGAGGACAGTTATGCGCAGAGTATAAAATATGTGACGGTAAAGCTTTGTAATGCCCCAGCCCAAGCGAGAGATGGTTGTGCACGAGGAGGGCGAGATCATGCAGACGGAACAGGAACCGACGAGGGAGCTCACTAAGGTCTCGACGGACCTCACCGTGCTCCACTGCCCCTTGTGCCTCCGCCCCTTGACGCCTCCAGTGTATGAGGTTCGAATACACCTCGTCCATTCGGCTGATTGAGCAAGGTGCAGGTTTCTTGATTGATGTGATGTTCGATTGATTTCTGTAGTGCAAGGGAGGGCACCTGGCCTGCGCGGACTGCCGCGTCGAGCGCCCCGGGAACCAGCGGCAGTGCCAGAAGTGCGAGTGCGGCGGTGGGTTCGACGTGCGGAACATGGCGGTGGACGCCATCGTTTCGTCGCTGAGGGTGGAGCGCCCGCACGAAGGCTGTGGGCTCTACTTCACTTACCACAAGCTCGCCGATCACCAAAGCATGTGTCCGCTCGCGCCCTGCAAATACCCCGTGCCCGTCTACGGCTACGAAGGCCCGCCGCCGGCGCTCTAGCACCACATCAGCAACGCGCATCCCATGCCCGTGCACAGGATCTAGTACGGCAAGGTGCTCCAGCTGCAAGTGCCACTGTCGGAGCCACGGCTCTTGCTGTTCACGGAGGAGGACCGCCGCGCGTTTTTCTTGGTCGGTGGCGTACTCGACATCAGCGCGCCTATCGCCGTGTCGATCGTCTGCATTAGAGCGGGGGCGTCCCCACTGCCGCACTACTGGGCCAAGCTGTGGGTGAACGGCCCGCCGGGGGGGCCCAAAGGCACGACCGACGCCGTCGAGGTGGAAATGGAGGTGACAAGCAGCAAGGATCCCGACGACATTGATGTGCAGGAGATGACCTTCTTGACAGTTCCACCCAAGCTGCTGGCCGGGGCTAAGCTTGTGTCCCTCCACATTCAGATTGACAAGCTCACGTCCTAAATGTTTCGACAGTGCCTTCTGTTTATCTTAGTAATATGCTAATATAGGGATTACCTTGGTCTACTTTAGCTTAAGAAATGGCGGGTTTTGGTGGCGATGCAGCAATTACTTCGACATCAAATCAGTAATTTCCTACAGTCAAACGGATATTTTGTGTCTGTTGGATATAAAGTTCCTTTGGGTAAGAAGTACTACTTGCCATCAAAATGTATAAAAGGAGATGTATGTAGACGTATTTTAGTTCTAGATACGTCCCTTTTTATCCATTTTGATGACAAGCACTCCCTCCATTCGACAATACACGCCTTCCATTTGTCAAAATATAGATGTATCTAGACATGTTTTAGTATTTAGGTACATCCATGATAGAGCCAATCGGATGGTTGAGAACACTACAATTCGTAGCTACAGATGCGTGTGTGACTCCCAGATGCAGAGGCCGGGGGTCATCATCCTCCTTTTCAAGAAAAAACAGACGCGTGTGTGAGAGGACGAGTGCATGCGTGGACCTCTTCTCTTCCTATATAACGTACTACTAAACTCAGAGTACAAGTTTTTGTGGGTGGCACGATGGTGCGTGCGAGAAGTCCCGAGAGATAGGTTTAATGCGTCTGAAAAAGGACTAGCCTAGAGCTCGCCACGCGGGTATTTATAAATTTTGAGCTTGCGTCTTGTCACATTCCAAATTACTCCATGCTATATTGCAGACCTGTTCACACCGATCACAACCTAAACTGTTTCCCACTTAGGAGTGTATTAGTACCACGCTATATTGAATTCCAAACCTGTTCACACCGATCACAACCTAAACGATTTCCCACTTAGGAGCGTATTAGTACTCGGTTATAAATACTAGTATGCCAAGATGAATGCACATTCCTCCTCAACTCCTCATCCACAAAAACAAACAAGTCAGTCAGCATCCTTCCCTTGCGTCTGCCAGGGCCAGCGTGAGTTCTGGGTCGAGAGATTGCTAGCAGGGAGAGGCGAGCATGGAAGCGGAAGCACGAGAGATGTCCCGCCTCGCTGCGAGAGCAGCCGACATGTCCCGCCGCGCGGAAGTAGCAGCACAGAGGTCCCGCCGCGCCGCTGAAGCAGCACGGAGGTCCCGCCGCGCCGTCGATGCAGTAGACTGGTCCGGCCGCGCCGCGGAAGCAGCAGAGATGTCCCGCCGCGCCACGAATGCAGTAGAGATGTCTCGCCACGCCGCGGCGGCCTGGGAAAATTTCTCGCGGGCAGGCGATGACTGTTACAGGCGCATGCATGCGATCGTCCATAGCCAGATGGATCAGATCTCCGGCTTGGCGAGGTTGCAGGACAACGTGAAAGCCTCGTTTGAACAGGCTACCGGCGTCATCCGGCAACTAAGGGAGGGAAATGAGAGGCTCCGGGCCGAGCGCAACCTGCTGAGGGAGAAGATCGTTCGAAGTGCACACCAGCAGGAGGTGACTAGTGCCTTGTTGAATAGGACTGGCATCATCGTCAAGAAACTTATGGACGAGAATGACATGCTCCGCAACGAGCGCCAAAGGCTGGTGGAGGAATTCGTGGATGTTTTCAAGCAGCGTCTTGAGGACACGAAAGAGCTCATCGCCGCTCGCCGCGGAGACTAGTTCCCGCGGCCTGCAGCAACACATCAAGAAAGTAGAGATCAGCGAGCCAGATCCTTGTCTTCCTTCTTCTTTTGCCCTTGTGTATTTCGGGCATAGCCGCATGTGGCTTTTTTAGTTATCTTTCTAATTATGTAAGACAATTAATCGTCCTTATCTTTCTGTGGAAGATCAATGTTGCAAGGATGGAATGAAGAAAACTCTTGCTGTGGCGACCCTGGCATTGCTGTTCTTCTAGTTGCTGCTGGGCTTCCTTCAGTTTCCTGGTTTATTTTGATGTAATAATCGGTTTAGGATGTGGATTGTGTCGTTGGTTGTGAAATGTTGGGTTCTAGCGCGGATGTTTGGCCTTTGTTAGCCTCTTGGGATGTTGCAATTTCAATCCGGTACTCCCTCCGTCTCATAATGTAAGACGTTTTTTGACACTATACTAGTGTCAAAAAGCGTCTTATATTATGGGACGGAGGGAGTAGCTTTTAGTCCTTTGTGTTAGGCTGGAGTTGTGCTGAACTTCTTGTGAATTGTGGTGGTTTTCAGTAAGGAAAATCGGAAGGGGCAAGCCCTTCTTTGATCAAAAAAATCGTCCTTATATATTCATCAGTCTTGCTATAAGTTGCAGTAGATGCTATATAGGTCCGTCGGATCTTACATCAAGATCCATGCTGTCAGATTTTCTTTTTTCTCTCTTAAATCTCAGTCGAGTGAGACATAGCCACGGCATTAAACAGAGGCTCGGGCGCCATTAATGGAGACCTTGGGAGAGAGGTGGACAGCAGATGGAGGTCAAAGGGCTCTCCTCCCGATAAGCACGCACAGGGGTCTGATCGCACGCCTCTCGTACTCAAATAGCTACCCTGCACGGCGCCTCCTAGCTAATAAAAAATGGGGACGCGTGGCGGCACGTAAATGGTACTAGTAAGTACAACGCCCATGATTTCAATAATACTTGTGTTTCCGATTGTAACGTGACAGCACTTGTTCCAAAATGACTTTGTTGATTGTTAATGTGTGCGCCTTCGCAAATCGGACTGCAAATTTACCACAACATGTTGGTGCCATGTCATGGCACCAAGCCAAGTTTCATTATTTTCATGCGTGTTTTGGATTTATAGGAATTAAAAAACTAAGTTTCTCAATGTTTCCAACCCAGGCACGACGCCCAGAATTTTGAATTTCATTCCCATTTCTTGCATGGAACCTAGAAATTTACCCGAGGACACACATGTGATTTTTCAACCAACTTTGGTTCACTGGAACATGTGCTTGTATTTCAAATTTGAATTATGCACACAAAGGTGACACGTTCCCTCCTAGAACCACGAGCCTTCTTGAGAGAAGCTCCGATTTGCAAGAAGCTTATACCAAAATTTGTTCCTACTCGGCCAATTTTTTTACCACGGCATGGTACTACCATGACATGACACCATGCCAAGTTTCATGATTTTAAAACCAAGTTTCTCAATGTTCTTGACCGAGCCACGATGCCCAGATGTTTGAATCTTATTCTCATTTTTTGCATGGGAGTAGAAATTCACCCGAGGACACAAATGTGATTTTCAACCAACTTTGGTGCACAGGAGCACGTGCTTGTAGTTCAAATTTGAATTATGCACATTAAATGACCAAAAACTCAATTAATGTGGGAATAAGGCCAAACGAAGCCGGAATAATTCCAAAATTTAACAGGGCACTCATGTAGTTCTATGTTGCCTTTGTAAATAAACTCAAGGGGGACAATGTATATTGTTTCACACTCAAAGGTGACACGTTCCCTCTCAGAACCACGAGCCTTCTTGAGAGAAGCTTCGGTTCGCAAGAAGCTTATACCAAAATATTTTCCTATTCGGCCATTTTTTTTACCACAACATGGTAGTACCATGACATGACATCCATGCCAAGTTTCATGATTTTCAGACGTGTTTTGGCTTTACAAGAATTTTAAAACCAAGTTTCTCAATGTTCTCAGCCGAGCCATGATGCCCAGATGTTTTAATTTTATTCTCATTTCTTGCATGGGACCTAGAAATTCACCCGAGGACACAAATGTGATTTTTCAACCAACTTTGGTGCACGAGAGCATGTGCTTCTAGTTCAAATTTAACTTATGCACATTAAATGACCAGAAACTCAATTAATGTATAAAAAACAACAAACAAACCCGGAATAATTCCAAAATTTAACATGGCACTAATGTAGTTCTATGTTGCCTTTGTTAAGAAACTCAAGGGCGGGGGAGGGGCAGGGGTGGCACGTTCCCTCTTAGAACCACGAGCTTCCAAATTGGCCCAATTTTTTACCACAACATGTTAGTGCCATGACATGACACCATGCCAAGTTTCATTACATGAATTTAAAATCTAAGTTTCTCGATGTTCTCGGCAGAGTCATGACGCCCAGATGTTTGAATTTCATTCTCATTTCTTCCATGGGACCTAGAAATTCAACCAAGGACACACATGTGATTTTTCAACCCACTTTGGTGCATCAGAGCATGTGCATGCAATTCATATTTAGATTATGCACATTAAAAGTCCAGAAACTCAATTAATGTATAAAAAGGACAAATGAACCCGAAATAATTCCAAAATTTAACAGGGCACTCATATAGTTCTATGTGGCCTCTGTAAATAAAATCAGGGGGGAGGCAGCGTATATCGTTTCGCACACAAAGGTGACACGTTCCCTCTCGGAACCACGAGGCTTGTTGAGAGTCTCCGGTTTTGACAGAGGCTTATACCAAAACTTGTCCCAATTCGGCCAAAAATTATACGTATGAAAACAGGGTTTAGATTATCCCGAACATTTCGCTACCTAGACCAATAATGTACTATGATTTGAATTCAACATAAAATGGATACAGATATTTGAATTGGAGAGTGTATGGTACATGTAGTTCATAGTGAAATATGATTACTGCTATATGCATGTATTTTTGTTATCAAGATAATATTTAAATTATTGTATAACTTGACAACAATCGTATTCAAATAAGGAAAATTGATTCAAATTTAGTCCATATGGTAGACGACAATATATATGTTCACATGGTGGAGTAAAATGTTCATATATGATGGAAGATCAAAATGTATGACTACATCAATTATAAACCACAAGGTCACCTAATGATATATTCGAATTCAACATAACATGGATTCAAAAATTGAAATTCGAGATCATGGCATCTGTAATCATATAAAAAGGGACATTACTCTTTATTTGGTGGGAATTGATTTGTTTTTTGTTGTTGTTGAGGGAAGTGCGAATCGATTTGGTACTGTGCAGGGTAATCATGTTCTCCCGATTTTTTTTACATTTTTCTTGTAGTTTTTTCAATGGCATCTATAGCAATATAGTAAAAGGGGACATGACTCTCTTGTGTCTTGTATGATTTTTTTTACACGTTAAGTTTGTTCTGCCGAACAAGGAATCTGCACCTTGTTATCCTGAAATTTTCAAGCTCGAGTATCTTTTGTTTCACCTGCTTTGAAACTCCCACTTCTTCAACCCGCGTCGCGCCTGGTTATCCTGAAATTTGGACGCGCGCGAGAACTCCCTCCTCATCTGAAATCGCTCTTGCAGCCCAGACACGCGAAATCCCCCTTCTACACCTCAGCCGGAAATGAAGCTCCACGTCGCGGTGTCAAAACCGATGGGGGTATGTTGGTAACTTACCCTACATTTTGGACAAGCGCGTCCCTAAGCTTGGCTCCCCCCTCCCCCTTCGCCCCCTCCCCCCCCATTCGTACACCGAGGCCGCTAAAACCCGCGAAACCCCACGCTCCTCCGTCGGCCTCCCGACCGCCGCCCAGCCGGAGACTCTTCCCCGACTACGTCGTCCACCGCAACAGCTCGCCGTCCCTCATCCACCGCACCGGATGAGGATACGTTGTCGATCTCGTCGTCCCGCCGGATCAACCGCCCCGTCCTCCACCTCCAAGGAGCTGCCCCGATGTTTGCTCGTCTATCGCGCCACCTAAATCCCCACAGCGCCGTCTTGACCTGCCCCACCGGAACCGCAGCACCCTCACCAATTCCTCCGATGAAGCCGAGGCCAACTCGGTGCCACCAAGGAGGTTCTGCACTCACCACTGCATTTTATCTTTTATTCGATCTCACGGGGCTGCCAGTGCTCGATACCGAGCAGACATGGCGTCTCCATCGATGGCGCCGTTGCCGACCACATCATCCACGGCGTCTCTCCCACATGTCGTTGCTTCCACGGCGGCGACTTCCACAACGGCACTAGATGCAGCTGCTCCGGCTCTTGCTCGCGCTGCGGCTCTGTTCTTGCTGCCGGTCGCGCTGCTGCACTGCTCCTGCTTTCGTTCGTGCTGCTGCTCTGCTCTTGCTCTCGCTTGCGCTGCTGCTGCTGCTGCTGCATGACCTCCGGAAGCTACAGGAGTTGCTGCTTTAGCACTCGCTCGCGGTGCTACTGCACGACTTGCTCTCTGCTAGTGCGTTCCCTGCTCGAGCGTCTGCTGATTTAGATCACTGCTTCTCTGCTACTAGTGCTCGAACGCCCTAAACATCTATTGCAATGCTCTGTTACTAGTTCAATCAGTTTCGACAGTAAAATTTAGTTTCAACTATGAAGTTCATTTTCTTCAGTTAAGTTCAGAGTGAACAGTACTTATAGCATCTGTCGGAGCAGCCGTGGCGCGGCTAATGCGTTTTACATATATCACATTTTGGTGACGTATTTTACATCATCTATTGCAGATGATATTACGGTCCCACCTTAGATTAAAGTTGTCTGTCTTTTCATGCTTCAGCCTCGTCGCCATACACCTTAGCGGAGCTGCTCCAACTACGGAACCGTCCATCACAGCGGAGCAGTACCCTCGGCGCCGTTTCCAGAGGCCTCGGGTCTTCTTCCCCTCCTCCGACAGTCACACCAGCATCATCACCATCCTCCACGTCCAACCCAATGATGCTGAGGTCCACAAGGCTATGCCAAAGAGGTTGTACACTCGTCGCATCACTTTGTTTCTCCATTCCTCTGTTCTTCCAATTCATGTGAGCCAAACACCCAGGTTGACTGAAATCCTATGTTTCCAAATGCTTTGTTTTGCACGTGCATTCCTGCATTTCCAGATTGTATTCCAGAGGAAGATAACTATTCAGATGGAGATTCAGAAGGAGTCGACCATGCCTGTTTACCACCTGAGGTGTTTTCTCTAACCTGGCATGCTGATGTTGGTCATATCATGCATACGGCGCCTTGCATTGCTTACATTATACATCTTATATGTCATCAGCTTTGTTTAGATGTGCTTTGTGTGAATGCCACCTGTTTGGTTTCTATATCATACTCCCACCATTCCTAAATATTTGTCTTTTTAGAGATTTCAACAAGTGACTACATACGGAACAAAATGAGTGAATCTAGACTCTAAAATATGTCTATATACATCCGTATGTGGTAGTCCATTTGAAATCTCTACAAAGACAAATATTTAGGAACGGAGGGAGTATATGGGAATTATGCAATGCCATCTTCTTTAGCCAGGCATCATATACGTGAATCATGTAATGCCATCCTGTTTAGCCAGTCATCGTATATGAATTGTATCGTGCCATATTTTTTTCCATAATGTGTTCCATTTGTCAACAATGTTTATACATTCATCTACTCTTCCTGTGCATCAGCCATTTGAGTCGGTCATGGGAAAATCTGGAGTGAAAACAAGGTCTTCTGAGCAGTCAGTGCTACCTGTCGATGCAGATTTCTTGCTACTTACAGATAGCTCCTCAGAGGAGGATTCAAAGAGAGATGACCAGTCGTATCCCCCCCCCACCTGAGGTGCATGCTCTAACTTGGCTGGGTTATATTGCTCATATCATGCATATGGTGTCTTGCATTGCCATGCCATCTGCTTAGATTAGACATGCTTTGTGTGAATGCCTCATGTTTGCTTTCTATATCAGATATGTGAATTATGCAATGCCATGTTTTTCAGCCAGTTATCATATATGTGAATTATGCACCGCCATGGAGCCAGGCATCATATATGTGAATTATCTCATGCCATCTTTTTTTCATTACGTATTCCATTGGTCGACAATCTATGTATATTGAACTACTCTTCATGTGTATCAGCCATTTGAGCTGGTTATGGAAAAATCTGGAGTGAAAACAAGGTCTTCAGAGCAAGCAATGGTACCTGTTGAAGCATATATCTCGATGGTTACAGGAAGCTCCTCAGAGGAGGATTCAGAGACAGATGACCAGTCCTATATCCCACCTGAGGTGTATGCTCTAAGTTGCAATGTTTATATTTCTCATATGATGCATATGGTGTCTTGCATTGCTTAGTTTAGACATCATATGCACAATATTGAATTCTCTCTGCTTAGTTTAGAGATCATACATGCGAGTGTCAGCTGCTTAGTATATGAATCAATCATGTCAATTATATCATGCCATTCTGTATACTTAGACAACATGTATGTGAATTATTTCATCCCAACCTATTTTAGAAAGACATCATATAGTTTTGTCATGTCATCCTGTTTAGGTACTCATCATATGTTGAATTATGCCATTATATCATGTTAAGTTATCCATCATATATCTGAAACTGTGTCATGCTATCCTGTTTAGTTAGGCATCATATATGTGAAATTGTGGCATGCTGTCCTGTTTGGTTAGACAACATATATGTGAATTACCACATCTATCTATCATATAATGTCTGTACGTTCAATTTCATTTCTTGTTTATCAGCCATTTGAATTGGAGGGGGTGATGGCAGTATCTAAGGGAGCAAAAACCTGTTCTTCACAAAAGACAGTGCTACCCGTCGATGCAGATAGAACCATGGTTGTACTGGCCCACAAACTAGCCCCACCACACATAATCGGGACTCTTCCAGATTGCACACTTACACCGTTGGGCAGAGAACCAGCTACAACCCATCTAACCGTAACCCCAGCGGATAGTAACCCACTTATAGTTGACAAAGCACCATGTCCACCATAGAGTACCCCCACATGAGCAGTTTGTAAAGCTACTGCAGTGCCCAAAGCACGAAGACCACCACAGCTAACCCAAACTCCACGTTTAAAGCAGAAGAGCAATTGTTCTTAGGTCAGATTCCGTAGCTATGGTCCATACTCCTTTGCTGTTGCATCACTGTATTTACTCATACCAACTACTTTTGAATTTGAAGGATCCAATTGAAACTCCAAAGGTGCAACAGGTATGTTTTAAACCTATTTCTTTAACTGGATTGATGTTCTAACTTCTTGCTCTATGTTGATTTCAATTTAAGTTGTATAAACAGTTATGTTATCATGTGATGCACATTACAAGTGCTGCCAATGATGTGTAGTTTCTCACACTTATATTCCGTCTATGTTGCTGTATCTTAAAAATATATGAGTTGAACTGTGTCTCTATCTTGATTAGGGAACATAAACTAGAATGATATGGACAATACAGTGACCATAGTACATAGATATATGTTTGTTTCATGTTGTTATCATGTCCACCTTACTACTGAACCGGTTTACCAAAATGAGTTTGGTATACTACAAGCTAAATCTGTGATGTGTCTGCTTGTTTCTCTTGTAGTATGCAAACAGAGTATTGGAGAAGAGCACCCCACTATGCAATGGTAGAGAAATTAATGCAGATAAGGTTCAAGATAGTGAGACAACCCTGTTGGTCTCCAAGAAAGGTGATAAAAACGATCTTGTAGACAGTGAGAAAACCCCACAGTCCTGCATTGATGTAGTGTTCGAGTTACTGGCCAGTACCGCTGGCACAAGCTCTTCGAACTCGCTGCCTAAATCACTTCGGCTTCTTCAGTCTCAGCTACAAGCTGAACGGCATCAGTCCTCTGTGCTGCGGCAAGAAGCCGAAGGACTGAGGAAGTCCCTGCAGAATTCAGATGCGTACTTTCTTGTGCAACAGCAAGCGCTGGAGGATTTAAGCGCCAAACAAGAGAAAGTTAATAAGCTTGCTAAGCATCTTGCCAGCATTATGGGTACCTAGGATATTGTTTCTTGAACTCTTCTGAAGTGGTTTCAGTTCTGGACTTGTTTTGCTGTGGTGTTTATACGCTGTTGTGTTCCCTATATTTGCACTGGTGGTGAACTTTGATGCCCAGTGGATGTAATATGTGTAATAGCCATGATAGCCTAGCATAAGTTGCTTGCTTATTTATTTCCTTGTTGTCTTGTTTATTTGTTTGCTTGTAGTCAGTGCAGTTCTTTTTCCGTGGTTTGCTAGTGGTTGCAATAACCTATTTTTTAAAACTAGGCCACAATAACCATGGGCTAATATTTACTGTAGTGACACTGGGCCTCCTACGGGCCGTAGAAACAGTGGGCCTTCTACGGGCCGTAGAAACAGTAGGCCTTCTACGGGCCGTAGAAACATTGGGCCTTCTACGGGCCGCAAAAACAATGGGCCTTCTATGGGCCCTATCATCAATGGGCCTTATACGGGCCGTATGATCGATTGGCCAAACATGGGCCAAAAACAGGCCGCATTATGGCCGTGAATGGGCTAGAGTTGGAATCGTCCGTTCATGGGCCGACCATAACGGGCCATCGTTAATAGGTTGTATTTGATGACGCTATGAAAACGGCCCAATGTATTAACGGACCACAAACGGGCCGACTGTAACCACGGGCTGAATTTGGCCCACAAGCAGAAAATTACAGTAACGGGCCGTAAGTAAACGAATGCTCGAAATGAGCCCAAGAATAAATGGGCTCTGAGAAGGCCGAAAGATAACATGGGCTGGAAACGGCCCAACTGAATAACGGGCCATTAATGGGTATAAAGTGATACACTGTTCATTACGGGCCAGTTTCACCACGGGCCGTTAATGGGTCTAAAGTGATAAACTGTTCATTGCGGGCCAGTTTCACCACAGGCCGTTAATAGGCCAAGAGTTACATAGGGCCTCATATGGGCCGAAAGACGTCATGGGCCATACATGGGCCAGAAGTGAAAATGGGCTGGAATCATATTGGATGGCCCAGATGATGCTACTGGGCCTAATTCGGGTAGGGCGTAACGGGCCTTGGGTTAGCGGGCTGTAAATGGGCTATATGCGAACAGGCCATTAACAGGCTTTCCATGGGCCGGCCCGTCACCTTTTGACCAACTCAAACGGGCCGGCCTTTTCACAGGAATGGGCCTCTATTGGGCCGGGCCACGTGTCGATGTATCATAGGCGCCTTCTGTCTAATGAGTGGATGACATCTGTCCCAACAATGAGCCGAGACGTGTTTCCTCCAGCCAATGACGATTTTACACGTGGAAAATCCCCATTGGTCGGGGCTGTTAACGGGTTATCGGATCCAAAACCCGACCCGATAGCTTAACGGTGTTCCGTTACGGTGGATGCCACGTGTCGGTCACCCTTGACGAAAGCACTTCTGTGATGCGTGATTTATCGTCATGGAAGTGGACACTTCCGTGATGATAATTTTGGTGATGTCATGGAACACTTCTACGACAACACAGGTATGACTATCTTGAATCTGTCATAAATTTTTCATGGATGTACATGCATGACAAAAAACGCGACCTACTGTGACAAACACGTATCATCACGGAAGTGTATTTTTTTTGTAGTGAATTAATCGGAAACTAAAATTACGAGCAGTCTAATGAACTCCGTCGTGACCGCGTTTGTCTCATAAACCTTCTTCACTGGGTCCCAACGATGTCGGGCCCTGAGGACGTCACGCTCCTGCGGGACGATGAACTCCGCCAAGGGGTTTGGGATGCCCAAACTCGCGGCTTTCGCGTCCTCCTTAGCCCATTTGGACCTCTTCCCGCCGTAACCACGTCTTCCGAGGTGGTGGCTCCCAATGTTCCTCTCTTGAAGCCCCTTAATGTACTTAGACTTTTTTTGGGCAGCTTCGGCCTCGCAAGTCGCCTTGAATATTTGAAACTGCTCTTCCATGATTGTCGGATTATCCTTTACAATCTCGGAGTAGGGTTCCTTCTTGTCGATGATCCTTGCTTTCACCATTGTTTTCCAGGCAGCCAATGCGTCGCTAAACTTGGTCATGGCGTGTTTGTTTATCTTCTTCATTGCCGGGTCCTTATCTGGATCTTTATAATCCTTTTCATTCTGGCCCGGGAACAAGAATATCTGGTGAAACTTCTTTAGGAGGGAGGGCCTCATATTATCTATCTTCTGTAGTTTCTCATCGTTGATGGTGGCGGTTGTCCATACGATGCAGACTATTTGATTGTCGTAGCACGCGCGCGCTTCCTCCGGCGCTTTCGGCTCAAATTGTCGCTGTCCACCTCCGTGACCACCAGTCTAGTAGTCCTGAGTTTGTTAGGAAGCCGTTGCCTCTTTGCTTTCGGTTCTACACCGGCTCCGCTCCCCGAGGCAGCACCGGTCTCAGTCTCAGCGCCAGTCTCGATGTCGGTCTGAGTCTCAGCACCGGTCTCAGTTTCAGCACCGGTCTGCGTGTCAGTCTCAGTCCCCGATGCCACCGGTGGGCCCAGCAACAACATCGGTTGATCGTCTGCAAGGCTCAAAAATTTGTCTGCCACCCAGTAGACGACGTCGCAATCACCAGAACCCTGTCCTTCATCGTTGCTAGCCATGTTTCCTATGATTAAATCTAGTCAATTAATTCTAGACCTAATAAAATGAATAATGACATAAAAAGGCCTATTGTTTTGTAGGAACGTTGACTCCTTCCCGGTGCGGCAAATCACGGGCACTCGATATGTCCTAGTTTGTAGCACAAGTCATGCCGAAATTCACGGAAAATTTCGGCATGACCTTTGCTAAAAAGTGGACAAATCGAGAACCTGAAATTTGCCGGAACGGAAATGAATCAACATTCCGGCAAAACATAGGCCACTCGGCTTCATTCCCTGGAAACAACAAATAGCCACTTGGGCACAATCGAAACATGCATGTGCAAACACAATTGAAGAATTTGCATATATCCTGACCACTTCAAATTTGCATGTCCTACCGTTTGACAATACAAGAAAATCTACAAAAATCTCATGCTCTCTCAAACTCAATTCAAAAACCAAATATAGATTATATTTAGTTAACTACTTAACTAAATTACTTTACTCTAAAATAAATTCCCTACTGCCCTAATTAACATCTATTTAAACAAACTCAATTCAAAAACTAAACCCTACTGAACTAATTAACATCAACATTATCTACTACTTAACATCTATTATTACCCTAACTAAAAAACATCTACTATTAACCATACTGCCCTAGTTAACTAGTACCATCACTACTACTAATTAACATCTACTACTACTACTAAAAATCATTATGTATGAACCCTAGTACTAATTAACATCTACTACTACTGCTAATTAACATGGCAGAGGAAGAAAAAGCTGAGAGAGGGGGGCTGGGGGAGGGGTGGGGGCTTACAGAGACGGGAGAGACAGTGGCGGGGAGGTGCTCGGTGATGGAGGTAGGGGCGGCGAGGGCGGGCTCAGGATCGAGAGGCGGCGCTCCTGGGTGGTCTCGGGGGTGGTGAGGTCGAGTGTGGCTGCGGAGAGGTCGAGGGCGGCGACGGTGAGGTCGAGAGCGGCCCGAGAGGCGGTGGTGGTGAGGCTGGGCGGCCTCGGGCGGAGGCGGTGAGGATGAGCGCGGCGTCGACGCCGGCAGGAGACGGCGGCGAAGTGGGGGCGACGGTGAAGTGGGGGAGATGGCGGCGAAGAGTGGGGCGAGGGATTTGGGGGAGAAGTGGTGGCTGGGGGAAACCGTTTTTTGGGTTAAGTCAAAAATAACGGTAGCGTGTTAGGGAAAACGTGCTATAGGTAAGTTAGCTATAGCGCGTTCCCGCAAATGCGCTACTGCTATTCCTTCATCCTTTTTTCCCTTTTTCGTTTATTTTTCTTTACATTATATATTTTTCCTTTCTCCTTTTTCTATTTCTTTCATTTTCATATACTTTTCTATTTGTTTTTCATTTTATTTTATTTTCGTTAGCAGTAGCGCTCTACATGTAAACGTGCTACTATAAGAATATTAGCGGCAGCGCGGTTTCTGAAAGATCGCTACTACTATGTGTAGCCTATTGACTTAGTGGTCGAAATTTTAGTAGTAGCGAGTTTTCAGCAAGACGCGCTACTGCTATATATGCATCTGCAGCGTGCTTATTTGGCACGCGCTACTGCTGTCTAGCAGTAGCGAGCATTTTTAACAAGCGCAACTGCTAAAGTTCTGTGTATAACGTTTTCCCTAGTAGTGATAAGGCTCCTGCCGGTTGCCTGATATCTTACAAAACATGATCATCTCATACAATAACGTTTATCACATCATGTCTTGACCATATATATCACAGCACAACATGCCCTGCAAAAACAAGTCAGACGTCCTCTATTTTGTTGTTGCAAGTTTTATGTGGCTGCTACGGGCTTCTAGCAAGAAACGTTCTTACCTACGCAAAAAACCACAACGGTGTTTCGTCAAGTTTGCTGTTTTAACCTTCTTCAAGGACCGGCCCCAGTCAAATCGATTCAACTAAAGTAGGAGAAACAGACACCCGCCAGCCACCTTTATGCAAAACTAGTTGCATGTCAGTCGGTGGAACCGGTCTCATGTGCGTGGACATGTAAGGTTGGTCCCGGCCGCTTCATCCGACAATACTGCCGAATCAAAACAAGATGTTGGTGGTAAGCAGTATGACTATCACCGCCCACAACTCTTTGTGTTCTACTCATGCATTTCATCTACGCATAGACCTGGCTCATGATGCCACTGTTGGGAATCGTTGCATGGAAAACAAAAAATTCTATGCACACGCAATGATCTATCCATGGACATGCATAGCAATGAGGGGGAGAGTATGTCTATGCACCATCGTAGACTGTAAGCAGAAGCATTTAGTAATGCGGTAGATGTAGTCGAACTTCTTCGCGCTCCAACCTATATCATGTACTGAACCGACACCTCCGAGTTATGCACGCGTTCAGCTTGGTGACGTCCTCGCCTTCTTGATCCAGCAAGACGGGCAAAGTAGTGGATGAGTTCCGGCAGCATGAAGGCTTGGTGACGGTGATGGTGAAGTGATCTCTGCAGGGCTTCGCCTAAGCACTATGAAAGTATGACAGGGGGTGTATACGGTGGAGGGGGCGCTGCACACTGCTAAGACAATTGATCTGGGGTGTGCTAGGCGCCCCCTTCCCACATATATATAGGTGGGAGGGGGGAGAGGCCAGGGTGTGCCCTAGGGCTGGTCGCCGGCCCCTAGGGGCCTTGCCTTGCCCTGCGCCCCCCTGCCATGATTCCCAAGGGGGAAGGAAAGATGGGGGGAGAGGGAAGGAAGTGGGAATCCTAATCCACACATTCCTTTCCCATCTGCCCTTTCCTTCTCCTCCTTAGGCCGGCCCATATGGGGGGCGCACCAGCCTCTTGTGGCTGGTGTGTTTCCCCTCTTGGCCTATAAGACCCATATCTTTTGCCGGGGGTGCCCGGAACCCCTTCAGGTGACTCGATAAGTACCCGGTACCCCCCGAAACACTTCCGATGTCCGAATACCATCGTACTATATATCAATCTTTACCTCTTGACCATTTGGAGACTCCTCGTCATGTATGTGATCTCATCTGGGACTCCGAACAACATTCGGTCACCAAATCACATAACTCATATAATACTATATCGTCATCGAACGTTAAGCGTGCGGAGGATACGTCTCCAGCGTATCTATAATTTTTTATTGTTCCATGCAATTATATTACCAATCTTGGATGTTTTTTATGCATTTATGTGCTATTTTATATGATTTTTAGGACTAACCTATTAACCTAGAGCCCAGTGTCAGTTTCTGTTTTTTCCTTGTTTTTGAGTTTTACAAAAAGGAATACCAAACGGAGTCCAATTGACATGCCAATTTATGGAGATTTTTTATGGATCATAAGAAGCCCCCGAAGCAAAAGACTTGGGCCAGAAGAGTCCCGAGCCAACCACGAGGGTGGAGGGCATGCCCTACTCCCTGGGCGCGCCCCCTACCTCGTGGCTGACTTGGAGATCCCCCGTGACGTGAAACCAACGCCAAAAATTCCTACAAATACAGAAACCCCCGACAAGAAACCTAGAACGGGAGTTCCGCCGCTGTAAGCCTCTGTAGCCACAAAAAACCAATCGGGACCCTGTTCCGGCACCCTGCCGGAGGGGGGATCCATCACTAGTGGCCATCTTCATCATCCCGGCGCTCTCCATGACGAGGAGGGATTAGTTCACCCTCGGGGCTGAGGGTATGTACTAGTAGCTATGTGTTTGATCTCTCTCTCTCTCTCTCTCTCTCATGTTCTTGATATGGCATGATCTTGATGTACCGCGAGCTTTGCTATTATAGTTGGATCTTATGATGTTTCTCCCCCTCTACCTTCTTGTAATGGATTGATTTTTCTTTTTGAAGTTACCTTTTCAGATTAAGTCTTTAAGGATTTGAGAACACTTGATGTATGTCTTTCATGTGCTTATCTGTGGTGACAATGAGATATTCATGTGATCTACTTGATGTATGTTTTCGTGATCAACTTGCAGGTTCAGTGACCTTGTGAACTTATGCATAGGGGTTGGCACACATTTTCTTCTTGACTCTCTAGTACAAACTTTGGGCACTCTTTGAAGTTCTTTGTGTTGGTTTGAATAGATAAATCTGAGATTCTGTGATGCATGTCGTATAATCAAACCCACGGATACTTGAGGTGACATTGGAGTATCGAGGTGACATTAGGGTTTTGGTTGATGTGTGTCTTAAGGTGTTATTTTACTATGAACTCTAGGGCTGTTTGTGACACTTATAGGAATAGCCCAATGGATTGATCGGAAAGAATAACTTTGAGGTGGTTTCGTACCCTATAATAATCTCTTTGTTTGTTCTCCTCTATTAGTGACTTTGGAGTGACTCTTCGTTGCATGTTGAGGGATAGTTATATGATCTAATTATGTTATTATTGTTGAGAGAACTTGCACTAGTGACAGTATGAACCCTAGGCCTTGTTTCGAAGCATTGCAATACCATTTTCGCTCACTTTTTCTACTAGTTACCTTGCTGTTTTTATAATTTCAGATTACAAAAACCTATATCTACCATCCATATTGCACTTGTATCACCATCTCTTTGCCGAACTAGTGTACCTATACAATTTACCATTGTATTGGGTGTGTTGGGGACACAAGAGACTCTTTGTTATTTGGTTGCAGGGTTGTTTGAGAGATACCATCTTCATCCTATGGCTCCCACGGATTGATAAATCTTAGGTCATCCACTTGAGGGAAATTTGCTACTGTCCTACAAACCTCTGCACTTGGAGGCCCAACAACGTCTATAAGAAGAAGGTTGTGTAGTAGACATCAAACTCTTTTCTGGCGCCGTTGCCGGGGAGGCTAGTGCTTGAAGGTATTTCTTTAGATCTTGCAATCGAATCTTTTTGTTTCTAGTTTTATCACTAGTTTAGTCTATAAAAGAAAACTACAAAAAAATGGAATTGAGGGTGCCTCACATGCTTCATCTTTTTAATATCTTTCATGAAAATGATGGAAAGGAAAATTGTGCCAAAGTGTTAGAAGAAGAATGCATTAAAATGTTAGGCACTAAATCTTTGAATGACGAGCATGATTGCAATGTTGTTAGTATGAATTCCTTGAATATCCATGATGCTAATGATATGCAAAGCCACAAGCTTGGGGATGCTATGTTTGATGAATATGATATTTTTAGCCCCCCAAGTTTGGATGAGAATATTTATTATGATGAAAGCATGCCTCCTATTTATGATTATTATATTGATGAAAGTGGATTTGAAGAGGTCATAACTTTATTTAGTGATGAATCCACTATTTCGGAAGAGGTTCCAATTGATTATGAGAACAAAGTTGCTATCTATGATGAATATTGTGACGACATGTATGCTATAAAGAATAATGATAATCATGAAACTTGTCATCTTGATTTTAATTTTCAATTGGATTATGCCTCACTTGATAGTTATTTTGATGAGTTTGCTCCCACTACTATTCATGAGAAGAAATTTGCTTATGTGGAGAGTAATAAAAATTCTATGCTTGTGCATCATGAAAGAAATGATTAATGTGATAGTTATATTGTTGAATTCATTCATGATGCTACTGAAAATTATTATGAAGGAGGAATATATGCTTGTAGGAATTGCAATAATATTAAGTTTCCTCTCTATGTGTTGAAAATCTTGAAGTTATGCTTGTTTTGCTTTCCTATGCTAGTTGATTCTTGTTCACATAAGTTGTTTGCTCACAAAATCCCTAGTCATAGGAAGTGGGTTAGACTTAAATGTGCTAGTCATATTCTTCATGATGCTCTCTTTGTGTTTCATTTCTTATATTTCATGTGAGCATCATTGAAATCATCACGCCTAGCTAAAAGGCATTAAAGAAAAGCGCTTGTCGGGAGACAACCCAACCCCTACTATTTTTGTGTGTTCACATGATTATGCTATTGTAGTAATCATGTTTTATAGCTTTTGTTTCAATAAAGTGCCAAGTAAGACCTTTGGGATAGCTTACGGTGATAGTTGTGTTGATCCTGCTGAAAATCAGAAACTTTTACGCCCAGTAAATTAGTTTTAATAATTCGCAGAAACGTGCTTTTGATCTGATTATTTTTTATATGGATTGGTACACAAATTTCTCAGGTTTTCCTAATTTGTATGGATTTTTGGAGTTACGGAAGTATTCGAGAGTTACATATTACTACAGACTGTTCTGTTTTTGACAGATTCTGTTTTCTATGTGTTATTTGTTGTTGCCGCTCACTTTCTCTCACTCGCACAAACAAAGGTGGAAGATGGAGCACCAATTTTTCCGGCGCACAAACGCCTCTCCCACACGAACGGCGCCTCGGCCGCACGAACAACCTAATTTTTCCTTGAGCACGAACTCTGGCTCGACACATACTGCAGCACGTTGATCAGTACATGGGAGGGGGTTTTATACCCAGGCTAGCACACACGCGCGCCCCGGCCACCAACTCCACGCACGCACGTCCTACCTAACAGACCTGGAATCTCCATGATCTATGACCCGACCATGCTGCTAACGGCTCCATGCACCAACTAAATCATGACTACATGCATGCGGGAGTCTGCTCAAACGGCCACACGACTAGCACTCGCACAAGCGTAGGACCCGGCAAACTGACCGTGATCCATATGACTTGGCCTACCAACGTGCACACGCCCGCGTGGCTTATGTCTAACACTCTCCCCTTAAGCCAGAACCTCGTTGTCGCCAGAGTTGTTGCGGCTTCCGTCGTCGTTGTCATGACCGTCGCACCGTGCCGCTGCGGCCTCCGCCGCGCAGCACCCCATGTCCCGCGCTCCCAGGCTCGCGTACACGACACGCACGCATGCAGTCGCCATGGCCCGAGTCCAGTGCCCCGACGCGGTCACTCCTCCGCGCTCGGACGCGAACTCCAGCGACAAACGCCGAAAGGATGTAGCTGAACTCGAGCACGGACTTGAGCACAACAACGACAAAAGCCTCCTCCCGACGTCAACCGTACGCGCGCCCGCGGTCCCGACGCGCCCGACACGTCCAGTGCGCACCCATAACACGCACCGGTCGCGCCCGGCTCGCCGCAGCGGCTTATTGCCCTACACCACTGCGGCCTCAACTGCAGGGCAACATCTCCATGCCGCCATGCCGCTGTGTGTCGTTGAAGCCGCAACCACACAGGTCCTCCGTGGCCTCCTCACCGTGCCGCCACAGCCAAAGCGGCCTCCTCGCCGCCGCACACCTCCATAGACCGAGACACGACCCCGAGCATCGTGCAGCCGCCAGCGAACTCTGCTGCCGCCGGCACACCTCCGGCAAGAAGAATGACGCCCAAGATGAACCAGCTCATGATACCAAATGTTGTTGCCGATCACTTTCTCTCACTCGCACAAACAAAGGTGGAAGATGGAGCACACAATTTTTCCGGCACACAAACGCCTCTGCCACACAAACGGCGCCTCGGCCGCACGAACAGCCTAATTTTTCCTTGAGCACGAACTCTGGCTCGACACATACCGCAGCACGTTGATCAGTACATGGGAGGGGGTTTTATACCCAGGCTAGCACACACACGTGCCCCGGCCACCAACTCCACGCACGCACGTCCTACCTAACAGACCTGGAATCTCCATGATCTATGGCCCGACCATGCTGCTAACGGCTCCATGCACCAACTAAATCACGACTACATGCATGCAGGAGTCTGCTCAAACGTCCACACGACTAGCACTCGCACAAGCACAGGACCCGGCAAACTGACCGTGATCCATATGACTTGGCCTAACAACGTGCACACGCCCGCGTGGCTTATGTCTAACATTATTTGCTTATTTTGATGAATTTATGAGTGGTATCGGAGGGTATGAACCATAGAGAAGTTGGAATACAGTAGATATAACACAAATATCAATTTAGAATGACTTCACAACAGTACCTAAGTGGTGATTTATTTTCTTATACTAACGGATCTTACGAGTTTTCTCTTGTGAAGTTTTCAAGTTTTGGGTAAAGATTCGATGGACTATGGAATAAGGAGTGGCAAGAGCCTAAGCTTGGGTATGCCCAAGGCACTCCAAGGTAATATTCAAGGACAACCAAGAGCCTAAGCTTGGGGATGCCCCGGATGTCATCCCATCTTTCGTCTTCGTTCATCGGTAACTTTACTTGGAGTTATATTTTTATTCACCACATGATATGTGTTTCGCTTGGAGCGTTATTTTATTTTATTAGGTTTTGCTTGCTGTTTGAATAAAATACCAAGATCTGAAATTCTTAAATGTTAGAGAGTCTTCACATAGTTGCATAATTATTAAACTACTCATTGATCTTCACTTATATCTTTTGGAGTAGTTTGTCGTTTGCTCTAGTGCTTCACTTATATCTTTTTAGAGCACGGCGGTGGTTTTATTTTGAAGAAATATATGAACTCTCATGCTTCACTTATATTATTTTGAGAGTCTTTAGAACAACATGGTAATTTGCTTGGGTTATAAATTTAGTCCTAATATGATAGGCATCCAAGAGGGATATAATAAAAACTTTCATATAAAGTGCATTGAATACTATGAGAAGTTTGATTCCTTATGATTATTTTGAGATATGAGGATGGTGATATTAGAGTCATGCTAGTGAGTAATGGTGGATTGTAGAAATACTTGTGTTGAAGTTTGTGATTCCCGTAGCATGCACGTATGGTGAACCGTTATGTGATGAAGTTGGAGCATGATTTATTTATTGATTGTCTTCCTTATGAGTGGAGGTCGGGATTGCGCGATGGTTAACTCCTACCAACCCTTCCCCTAGGAGCATGCATGTAGTACTTTGTTTCGGCAACTAATAGATTTTTGCAATAAGTATGTGAGTTCTTTATGACTAATGTTGAGTCTATGGATTATACACACTCTCACCCTTCCACCATTGCTCGCCTCTCTTGTACCACGCAACTTTCGTTGGTACCATACACCCACCATATACCTTCCTCAAAACAACCACCATACCTACATATTATGTCATTTCCATAGCCATTCCAAGATATATTGCCATGCAACTTTCCACCGTTCTGTTTATTATGACACACATCATCATTGTCATATTGCTTTGCATGATCATGTAGTTGACATCGTATTTGTGGCAAATCCACCTTTCATAATTCCATACATGTCACTCTTGAGTCATTGCACATCCCGGTACACGCCCAGAGGCATTCATAGAGAATCATATTTTGTTCTACGTATTGAGTTGTCAGTAAATAAAAGAGTGATGATCATAATTATTAGAGCATTGTCCCAGTGAGGAAAGGATGATGGAGACTATGATTCCCCCACAAGTTGGGATGAGACTCCGGACGAAAAAGAAAAGAAAAAAATAGGCCTAAAAAAGAGAAGGCCCAAATAAAAAAATTAGAGAAAAAGAGAGAAGGGGCAATGTTACTATCCTTTTTCCACACTTGTGCTTCAAAGTAGCACCTTGATCTTCATGATAGAGAGTCTCATATTTTGTCACTTTCATATACTAGTGGGAATTTTCATTATAGAACTTACCTTGTATATTCCAATGATGGGCTTCCTCGAAATGCCCTAGGTCTTCGTGAGCAAGCGAGTTCGATGCACACCCACTTAGTTTCTTTTTGAGCTTTCATACACTTATAGCTCTAGTGCATCCGTTGCATAGCAATCCCTACTCACTCACATTGATATCTATTGATGGGCATCTCCATAGCCCGTTGATACGCCTAGTTGATGTGAGACTATCTTCCTCCTTTTTTGTCTTCTCCACAACCACCATTCTATTCCACCTATAGTGATATGTCCATGGCTCACGCTCATGTATTGGGTGAAAGTTGAAAAAAGTTTGAGAATACTAAAGTATGAAAAAATTGCTTGGCTGAAACTGGGGTTGTGCATGATTTAAATATTTTGTGTGATGAAGATAGAGCGTAGCCAGACTACATGATTTTGTAGGGATAGATTTCTTTGGCCATGTTATTTTGAGAAGACATGATTGCTTTATTAGTATGCTTGAAGTATTATTATTTTTATGTTAATATTAAACTTTTGTTTTGAATCTTATGGATCTGAATATTCTTGTCACAATAAATAAGATTACATTGATAAATATGTTAGGTAGCATTCCACATCAAAAATCATGTTTCTATCATTTACCTACTCGAGGACGAGCAGGAATTAAACTTGGGGATGCTTGATACGTCTCCAACGTATCTATAATTTTTTATTGTTCCATGCTATTATATTATCCATCTTGGATGTTTTATATGCATTTATATGCTATTTTGTATGATTTTTAGGACTAACCTATTAACCTAGAGCCCAGTGTCAGTTTCTGTTTTTCCTTGTTTTTGAGTTTTACAGAAAAGGAATACCAAACATGTCAATTTACGGAGATTTTTTATGGACCAGAAGAAGCCCCTGAAGCAAAAGAGTTGGGATAGAAGAGTCCCGATCCAACCACGAGGGTGGAGGGCGCGCCCTACCCCCCCCTGGACGCGCCCTCTACCTTGTGGCTAACTCAGAGACCCCCCCCCCCCGACGTGAAACCGACGCCAAAAATTCCTATAAATACAACCCCCCCCCCCAAAAGAAACCTAGATCGGGAGTTCCGCAGCCGCAATCCTCTGTAGCCACCAAAAACCAATCGGGACCCTGTTCTGGCACCCTGCCAGAGGGGGGATCCATCGCCGGTGGCCATCTTCATCATCCCAGCGCTCTCCATGACGAGGAGGGAGTAGTTGACCCTTGGGGCTGAGGGTATGTACCAGTAGCTATGTGTTTGATCTCTCTCTCTCTCTCTCTCTCTGGTGTTCTTGATATGGCACGATCTTGATGTACCGCGAGCTTTGCTATTATAGTTGGATCTTATGATGTTTCTCCCCCTCTACCTTCTTGTAATGGATTGAGTTTTCCCTTTGAAGTTATCTTTTCGGATCAAGTCTTTAAGGATTTGAGAACACTTGATGTATGTCTTGCATGTGCTTATCTATGGTGACAATGGGATATTCACGTGATCTACTTGATGTATATTTTGGTGATCAACTTGCAGGTTCAGTGACCTTGTGAACTTATGCATAGGGGTTGGCACACATTTTCGTCTTGACTCTCTGGTCGAAACTTTGGGGCACTCTTTGAAGTTCTTTGTGTTGGTTTGAATAGATAAATCTGAGATTGTGTGATGCATGTCGTATAATCAAACCCACAGATACTTGAGGTGACATTGGAGTATCTAGGTTACATTAGGGCTTTGGTTGATGTGTGTCTTAAGGTGTTATTTTACTATGAACTCTATGGTTGTTTGTGACACTTATAGGAATAGCCCAATGGATTGATCAGAAAGAATAACTTTGAGGTGGTTTCATACCCTACAATAATCTCTTTGTTTGTTCTCCTCTATTAGTGACTTTGGAGTGACTCTTTGTTGCACGTTGAGGGATAGTTATATGATCTAACTATGTTATTATTGTTGAGAGAACTTGCACTAGTGAAAGTATGAACCCTAGGCCTTGTTTTGAAGCATTGCAATACTGTTTTCGCTCACTTTTTCTACTAGTTACCTTGTTGTTTTTATAATTTCAGATTACAAAAACCTATATATACCATCCATATTGCACTTGTATCACCATCTCTTCACCGAACTAGTGCACCTATATAATTTACCATTGTATTGGGTGTGTTGGGGACACAAGATACTCTTTGTTATTTGGTTGTAGGGTTGTTTGATAGAGACTATTTTCATCCTACGCCTCCCATAGATTGATAAACCTTAGGTCATCCACTTGAGGTAAATTTGCTACTCTCCTACAAACCTCTGCACTTGGAGGCCCAACAACGTCTACAAGAAGAAGGTTGCGTAGTAGACATCAGCGGACCTACGGGTTAGAGAACTATGTAGACATGACTGAGACACTTCTCCGTTTATAACCAATAGCAGAACCTTGATGCCCATATTGGCTCCTACATATTCTACGAAGATCTTTATCGGTCGAACCTCATGACAACATAGGTAATTCCCTTTGTCCATTGGTATGTTACTTGCCCGATATTCGATTGTCTGTATCTCCATACCTAGTTCAATATCGTTACCGGCAAGTCTCTTTACTCGTTCCATAATACATCACCTTGTGACTAACTCCTTAGTCATTTGCTTGCAAGCTTATGATGTGTATTACCGAGAGGGCCCAGAGATACTCTCTGATACTCGGAGTGACAAATCCTAATCTTGATCTATGCCAACTCAACAAACACCTTCGGACATGCCTATAGAGCATCTTTATATTCACCCAGTTACGTTGTGATGTTTGATAGCACAAAATGCATTCCTCCGGTATCTGGGAGTTGCATAATCTCATAGTCAAAGGAATATGTATTTGACATGAAGAAAACAATAGCAATAAAACTGAAGGATCATTATGCTAAGCTAATGGGTGGGTCTTGTCCATCACATCCTTCTCCTAATGATGTGATCCCGTTATCAAATGACAACACATGTCCATGGTTAGGAAACCTTAACAATCTTTGATCAATGAGCTAGTCTAGTAGAGGCTTACTACGGACACAGTATTTATTTATGTATTCACACATTTATTTAAGTTTTGGATCAATACAATTCTAGCATGAATTGTAAACCTTTATCATGAATAAGGAATATAAAATAACAACTTTATTATTGCCTCTAGGGCATATTTCCTTCACCTACTTATATTCCTTTCCATCCGCTCGCCAGACCAAACCCTAGCCACTTCACTCCACTTCCCTCCACCACCCAAGCTCGTCTCTCGTGTTGTTCGGTTATCTCCGGCATAGCTGGTAGCGGATCCAAGTCCTTCACCTCTAGATCCATCAACCCTGAGCTCATCCCACGCGGCCCCGAGGAGGAGATGGCTGCCCAGCTTGTGCTCCGCCATGCCCGAGAGGAAGCCCGTCCATGGTAGTGCTCGGACTCCTTTCATCAGGAATCCATTGTGTCCTTCCAAATGGCGCATGGATCTGGCGCTAGGGCAGCCATCACTGCCTCACCCAAGGCGGTGCGGTCCGTTTAGCGTCCGAATGCGGTGGCGGACATGTAACCCCTCTGTTGGTGCGCCAAGGCCATGGATGTACCGTGGGCGTCGTCCCATGCAAACATGGCACGTCGTGCCCGCCGTGCGCAGCAGCGCTCGCCGCGGTGGATGTACGGTGCACCAGTCTGGGCACCACAACCGCATCATGGTGGATGTTGCCGGCTCATCCCAGGACAGATCCATCATTGATCTAGCGTCCACCGGCACCCAATGGGTTTCAGGCTCCGATGAGGAAGAGTAGGGAATAGGAGACGGCGACGCCTTGAGTCCCGTGAGCCGGCTCATGTCCCATGACCTACTCTACTTTGCCTGTGACCGGACCAACACTCTGAGGGGTGCAGACGCCACCGGACATGGCCATGGCGGAGATGGACGAGTGGGAAGTAGAACCCGATGAAACTCCGTTCAAAGATCGTTGTGTTGCATGTAATAATATGGATTTGAGGTTTCTAGGTATCCGGATATGGAATGCATTTTTTGAGGCGTGATCGGTCACTATCCGCGGACGCGTCCGCAGGTGTTTGAGGGGTCGGATTTGCCAAGTCCGGTTGTAGATGCTCTAATGCATACGGGCTCCATGTTAAGACTCAAACTTTACATGGTAGAGAATTTTACACATTTATACCATTTTTGCGACTAACCTACTAACCGGAGGCCCAGCCCGTATTGCTGTTTTTTTGCCTATTTCAGTATTTCGAAGAAAAGGGATATCAAACGGAGTCCAAACGGAATGAAACCTTCGGGAGCGTGATTTTTGGAACGAACGTGATCCGGAGAACTTGGAGTGCAAGTCAAGAAGCAATCAAGGCGGCCAAGAGATAGGAGGGCACGCCCACCCCTCCTGGGCGCGCCCCTGTCTCCTGGGCCCCTCGAGCAGCCACCGACGTACTTCTTCCTCCTATATATACCTACGTACCCCAAAAACATCCAGGGAGCAACCAAAACACAATTTCCACCGTCGTAACCTTCTGTATCCGTGAGATCCCATCTTGGAGCCTTCACCGGTGCTCCACCGAAGGGGGAATCGACCACGGAGGGCTTCTACATCAACACCATAGCCCCTCCGATGAGTTGTGAGTAGTCTACCACAGACCTTCGGGTCCATAGTTATTAGCTAGATGACTTCTTCTCTCTTTTTGGATCTCAATACAATGTTCTCCCCCTCTCTTGTGGAGATCTATTCAATGTAAACTCTTTTTGCGGTGCGTTTATCGAAATCCGATGAATTGTGGGTTTATGATTAAGTTTATCTATGAGAAATATTTGAATCTTCTCTGAATTATTTTATGTATGATTGATTTATCTTTGCAAGTCTCTTCGAATTATCAGTTTGGTTTGGCCTAATAGATTGATCTTTCTTGCCATGGGAGAAGTGCTTAGCTTTGGGTTCAATCTTGCGTGTCCTTACCTAGTGACAAAAAGGGTTACAAGGCACGTATTGTATTGTTGTCATTGAGGATAAAAAGATGGGGTTTATATCATATTGCTTGAGTTTATCCCTCTACATCATGTCATCTTTCTTAATGTGTTACTCTATTCTTATGAACTTAATACTCTAGATGCATGCTGGATAGCGGTCGACGTGTGGAGTAATAGTAGTAGATGCAGGCAGGAGTCAGTCTACTTGTCATGGACGTGATGCCTATATACATGATCATGCCTAGATAATCTCATAATTATTCGCTTTTCTATCAATTGCTCGACAGTAATTTGTTCACCCACCGTAATACTTATGATATCTTGAGAGAAGCCACTAGTGAAACCTATGGCCCCGGGTCTATCTTTTATCATATAAGATTTCAATCTACTTTTATTTGCATCTTTACTTTTTGCATCTATATTATAAAATACCAAAAATATATTTATCTTATCATATTATCTCTATCAGATCTCACTTTTGCAAGTGGCCGTGAAGGGATTGACAACCCCTTTATCGCGTTGGTTGCGAGTTCTTTGTTTGTTTGTGTAGGTTCGTGGGACTTGTGAGGAGCCTCCTACTGGATTGATACCTTGGTTCTCAAAAACTGAGGGGAATACTTACGCTACTGTGCTGCATCACCCTTTCCTCTTCAAGGAAAACCAACGCAAGCTCAAGATGTAGCAAGAAGGATTTCTGGCGCCGTTGCCGGGGAGGTCTTCTCTTAAGTTAATACATACCAAGTACCCATCACAAACTCATCTTCTCTCTTTTTCGCTTGCCTTCTTCTTCCTCTCTCTTTTTTGCTTGCCTTTTTCCGTTTGCTCGTGTGTTAGATCATTTACCTTGTCGGTATGGCTAGTTCCTTGTCCGCTCCTATGTCTCCCGAGTTTGAAGTTCTTCACTTCAAGCAAAGGCAAGGAGAAAACTTAAAATATGCTTGGTATAGGATGATGGAATCTTATCGCAAGTGCACCCTAGAGGTGAACTTCAGAATTCTTCTTCGCAATTTTTATGTTGGGCTAAACATGACGCATAGACAACTCTTGGACTGCATTGCCAAGGGAAATTTTATTGAAATTGATCCTAGTATTGCGCATGAAATTATAGAGGGAATAGTGGGAACACTACCTCAAAAGGGAGGACCACATCCTACCCAAGAAGAAACACAAGTGTTTGGAAAGATTTACGAAGTAACAAAATATTACAAAAATCTCTTGAGCCTCTTAAAAGTGTCGGAAACCTTCACCGCGTGAATATGTTGATTACCCTTTGCAATAAGCGGTTGGATTCTTTAGATCTAAAAATTTCCGAGTATGAAGGAAAACGTAAAGAACCTCCCGGATTCGAGCATGACTCCGCTAAAAAACTGAAAATTAAAGATGGCACTACTTAGATCTATCTTCACTTTTATGCCTAGCTAGGGGCGTTAAACGATAGCGCTAGTTGGGAGGCAACCCAATTTTCTTTGTGTTTTTTGTTTTTGTTCCTGTTTAGTAATAAATTTTGCATCTACCTTCTGTTTAGATGTGTTTTCATGTTTTAATTAGTGCTTGTGCCAAGTAGAACCTATAGGATAACCTATGATGATAGTTGATTTGATTCTGCTGAAAAACAGAAACTTTGCGCTCATGAGAAAAAATTCAATAAATCACAGAAACGTGATTTTGCATTGATTATTTTTGCTGCTGATCAATAAACAAATTTTCCAAGACGTCCTATTTTTGTAGGATTTTTAAAGTTCCAGAAGTTTGCGTTAGTTACAGATTGCTACAGACTGTTATGTTTTTGACAGATTCTGCCTTCCGTGGGTTGTTTGCTTATTTTGATGCATGTATGGCTAGTATGTAAGGGTATGAACCATAGAGAACTTGGAATACAGTAGGTTTAACACCAATATAAACAAAGAATGAGTTCATTACAGTACCTTATGTGGTGGTTTTGTTTTCTTTCACTAATGGAGCTTATGAGATTTCCTGTTGAGTTTTGTGTTGTGAAGTTTTCAAGTTTTGGGTAAAGATTTGATGGACTATGGAATAAGGAGCGGCAAAAGCCTAATCTTGGGGATGCCAATGGCACCCCAATATATTCAAGAATAGCCAAAAGCCTAAGCTTGGGGATGCCCCGGGAAGGCATCCCCTCTTTCGTCTTCGTTCATTGGTAACTTTACTTGGAGCTATATTTTTATTCGCCACATGATATGTGTTTTGCTTGGAGCGTCGTGTATTATATTAGTCTTTGATTTTTAGTTTACCACAATCATCCTTGCTGTACACACCTTTTGGGAGAAGCCTACTTGATTGAAATTTATTAGAATACTCTATGTGCTTCACTTATATCTTTTGAACTAGATAATTTTTGCTCTAGTGCTTCACTTATATCTTTTAGAGCATGGCGGTGGTTTAATTTTGAAGAAATTTTTGATCTCTCATGCTTCACTTATATTGTTTTGAGATTCTTTTAGAACAGCATGGTATTTTCTATGGTTATAAATTGGTCCTAGAATGGTAGGCATCCAAGTTGGGTATAATAAAAACTATCATAGGAAGTGAATTGGATGCTATGATCAATTTTACACTTGATAATTGTTTTGAGATATGGAGGTAGTGATATTAAAGTCATGATAGTTGGGTTATTATGAATTTAAAGAATGCTTGTGTTGAAGTTAGCAAGTCCTGTAGCATGCACGTATGGTTAAAGTTATGTAACAAATTTGAAACATGAAGTGTACCTGGCTTGTGCATCCTTATGAGTGGCGGTCGGGGGCGAGCGATGATCTTTTCCTACCAATCTATCCCTCTAGAAGCATGCGCATAGTTCTTGGTTTTTGATTACTTCTAAATTTTTGCAATAAGTATATGAGTTCTTATGACTAATGTTGAGTCCATGGATTATACGCACTTTTACCTTTCCACCATTGCTTGCCTCTTCGGTACCGTGCATTGCCCTTTCTCACCTTGAGAGTTGGTGCAAACTTCGCTGGTGCATCCAAACCCCGTGATATGATACGCTCTATCACACATAAACCTTCTTATATCTTCCTCAAAACAGCCACCATACCTACCTATTTATGGCATTTCCATAGCCATTCCGAGATATATTGCCATGCAACTTTCCACCGTTCTGTTCATCATCATTATGGCACACATTACTTTTGTCATATTTCCATTGCATGATCATGTAGTTGACATCATATTTGTGGCAAAGCTACCATGCATAATTTTTCATACATGTCACTCTTGATTCATTGCACCATCCCGGTACACCGCCGGAGGCATTCATATAGAGTCATATCTTGTTCTAGTTTCGAGTTGTAATCCGTGTGTTGTAATCAATAAAAGTGTGATGATCATCATTATTAGAGCATTGTCCCAAAGAAAAAAAGAAAGGCCAAAAGAAAAAAAAAGGCCAAAGAAAAAAAAAAGAGAAAAAAAGGAAAAAAAAAGGAAAAAAGAAAATAAATAAAAAGGGGCAATGTTACTATCTCTTTTTCCACACTTGTGCTTCAAAGTAGCACCATGTTCTTCATATAGTGAGTCTCATATATTGTGCTTCAAAGTAGCACCATGTTTTTCATATAGAGAGTCTCATATGTTGTCACTTTCATATACTAGTGGGAATTTTTCATTATAGGACTTGGCTTGTATATTCCTACGATGGGCTTCCTCAAATGCCCTAGGTCTTCGTGAGCAAGCAAGTTGGATACACACCCACTAGTTTTCTTTTGTTGAGCTTTCATTCATTTATAGCTCTGATGCATCCGTTGCATGGCAATCCCTACTCCTCATGTTGACATCAATTGATGGGCATCTCCATAGCCCGTTGATTATCCTCGTCAATGTGAGACTTTCTCCTTTTTGTCTTATCCACACAATCCCCATCATTATTCTATTCCACCCATAGTGCTATATCCATGGCTCACGCTCATGTATTGCGTGAAAGTTGAAAAAGTTTGAGATTATTTAAGTACGAAACAATTTCCTGGCTTGTCATCGGGGGTGCAGAATTTGGGAACATTTTTGTGTGACGAAAATGAAGCATAGCCTAACTATATGATTTTGTAGGGATGAACTTTCTTTAGCCATGTTATTTTGAGAAGACATGATTGCTTTTATTAGTATGCTTGAAGTATTACTATTTCTTTTGTCAATATGAACTCTTATTTTGAATCATTTGGATCTGAACATTCATGCCACAATAAAGATAAATACATTGAGAATTATGCTAGTTAGCATTCCACATCAAAAATTCTGTTTTTATCATTTACCTACTCGAGGACGAACAAGAATTAAGCTTGGGGATGCTTGATACGTCTCCAACGTATCTATAAATTTTTTATTGTTCCATGCTATTATATTACCTGTTTTGGATGTTTATGGGCTTTATTTTACAAATTTATATCATTTTTGGGACTAACCTACTAACCAGAGGCCCAACCCGTATTGCTGTTTTTTTTCCTATTTCAGTATTTCGAAGAAAAGGAATATCAAACGGAGTCCAAACGGAATGAAACCTTCGGGAGCGTGATTTTTGGAATGAACGTGATACGGAGAACTTGGAGTGCAAGTCAAGAAGCAATCGAGGCGGCCAGGAGATAGGAGGGCACGCCCACCCCTCCTGGGCGCGCCCCTGTCTCTTGAGCCCCTCGAGCGGCCACCGACGTACTTCTTCCTCCTATATATACCTACGTACCCCCGAAAACATCCAACGAGCAACCAAAACACAACTTCCATCGCTGCGAGATCCCATCTTGGAGCCTTCGCCAGCGCTCCGCCGGAGGGGGAATCGACCACAGAGGGCTTCTACATCAACACCATAGCCCCTCCGATGAGTTGTGAGTAGTTTACCACAGACATTCAGGTCCATAGTTATTAGCTAGATGGCTTCTTCTCTCTTTTTGGATCTCAATACAATGTTCTCCCCCTCTCTTGTGGAGATCTATTTGATGTAAACTCTTTTTGCGATGTGTTTGTCGAGATCCGATGAATTGTGGGTTTATGATTTAGTTTATCTATGAGAAATATTTGAATCTTCTCTGAATTCTTTTATGTATGATCGAGTTATCTTTGCAAGTCTCTTCGAATTATCAGTTTGGTTTGGCCTACTAGATTGATCTTTCTTGCCATGGGATAAGTGCTTAGCTTTGGGTTCAATCTTGCGGTGTCCTTACCGAGTGACACAAAAGGTTGCAGGGCACGTATTGTATTCTTGCCATCGAGGATAAAAAGATGGGGTTTATATCATATTGCTTGAGTTTATCCCTCTACATCATGTTATCTTTCTTAATGTGTTACTCTGTTCTTATGAACTTAATACCCTAGATGCATGCTGGATAGCGGTCAATGTGTGGAGTAATAGTAGTAGATGCAGGCAGGAGTCGGTCTAATTGTCACGGACGTGATGCCTATATACATGATCATGCCTAAATAATCTCATAATTATTCGGTTTCTATCAATTGCTCGACAATAATTTGTTCACCCACCGTAATACTTATGCTATCTTGAGAGAAGCCACTAGTGAAACCTATGGCCCCCGGGTCTATCTTTTATCATATAAGCTTTCAATCTACTTTTATTTGCATGTTTATTTTTTGCATCTATATTATAAAATACCAAAAATATATTTATCTTATCATATTATTGAAGGAAATATGCCCTAGAGGCAATAATAAAGTTATTATTTATTTCCTTATTTCATGATAAATGTTTATTATTAATGCTAGAATTGTATCAACCAGAAACATGATACATGTGTGAATACATAGACAAACTGAGTGTCACTAGTATGCCTCTACTTGACTAGCACATTAATCAAAGATGGTTATGTTTCCTAGCCATGGACAAAAGAGTTGTCATTTGATTAACGGGATCACATCATTAGGAGAATGATGTGATTGACTTGACCCATTCCGTTAGCTTAGCACTTGATCGTTTAGTATGTTGCTACTGCTTTCTTCATGACTTATACATGTTCCTATGACTATGAGATTATGCAACTCCCGTTTACCGGAGGAACACTTTGTGTGCTACCAAACGTCACAACGTAACTGGGTGATTATAAAGGATCTCTACAGGTGTCTCCGAAGGTACATGTTGGGTTGGCGTATTTCGAGATTAGGATTTGTCACTCCGATTGTCGGAGAGGTATCTCTGGGCCCTCTCGGTAATGCACATCACTATAAGCCTTGCAAGCATTGCAACTAATGAGTTAGTTGCGAGATGATGTATTACAGAACGAGTAAAGAGACTTGCCGGTAACGAGATTGAACTAGGTATTGAGATACCGACGATCGAATCTCGGGCAAGTAACATACCGATAACAAAGGGAACAACGTATGTTGTTATGCGGTTTGACCGATAAAGATCTTCGTAGAATATGTGGGAGCCAATATGAGCATCCAGGTTCCGCTATTGGTTATTGATCGGAAACGTGTTTTGGTCATGTCTACACTGTTCTCGAACCCGTAGGGTCCGCACGCTTAAGGTTTCGATGACAGTTATATTATGGGTTTTGATGTATCGAAGGAGTTCGGAGTCCCGGATGAGATCGGGTACATGACGAGGAGTCTCGAAATGGTCGAGACGTAAAGATCGATATATTGGACGACTATATTCGGACTTCGGAAAGGTTCCGAGTGATTCGGGTATTTTTCGGAGTACCGGAGAGTTACGGGAATTCGCCGGGGAGTATATGGGCCTTATTGGGCCATATGGGAATAGAGGAGAGAGGCCGAAAGGAAGGAGGCGCGCAGCCCCCCTCTAGTCCGAATTGGACAAGGGTGCAGCCCCCTTTTCCTTCCTCCTCTCCCCCTCTTTCCTTCTCTCCTACTCCAACAAGGAAGGGGGGAGTCCTACTCCCGGTGGGAGGAGGACTCCTCCTAGCGCGCCCCTCCTGGCCGGCCGACCCCCTCCCCCTGGCTCCTTTATATACGGGGGCAGGGGGGCACCTCTAGGCACAACAACAACAATTGATCCCTTGGATCTCTTAGCCGTGTGCGGTGCCCCCCTCCACCATAGTCCACCTCGATAATACTGTAGCGGTGCTTAGGCGAAGCCCTGCGACGGTAGAACATCAAGATCGTCACCACACCGTCGTGCTGACAGAACTCTTCCCCGACAATTTGCTGGATCGGAGTCCGGGGATCGTCATCGAGCTGAACGTGTGCTAGAACTCGAAGGTGTCGTTGTTTCGGTGCTTGATCGGTCGGGCCATGAAGACGTATGACTACATCAACCGCGTTGTTATAACGCTTCCGCTATCGGTCTATGAGGGTACGTGGACAACACTCTCCCCTCTCGTTGCTATGCATCACCATGATCTTGCGTGTGCGTAGGAATTTTTTTGAAATTACTATGTTCCCCAACAGTGGCATCCGAGCCTGGTTTTATGCGTAGATGTTATATGCACGAGTAGAACACAAGTGAGTTGTGGGCGATATAAGTCATACTTCTTACCAGCATGTCATACTTTGGTTTGGCGGTATTGTTGGATGAAGCGGCCCGGACCGACATTACGCGTACGCTTACGCGAGACTGGTTTTACCGACGTGCTTTGCACACAGGTGGCTGGCGGGTGTCAGTTTCTCCAACTTTAGTTGAACCGAGTGTGGCTATGCCCGGTCCTTGTGAAGGTTAAAACAACACCAACTTGACAAACTATCGTTGTGGTTTTGATGCGTAGGTAAGAACGGTTCTTGCTCAGCCCATAGCAGCCAGTAAAATTTGCAACAACAAAGTAGAGGACGTCTAACTTGTTTTTGCAGGGCATGTTGTGATGTGATATGGTCAAGACGTGATGAGATATAAGTTGTTGTATGAGATGATCATGTTTTGTTGAAGTTATCGGCAATTGGCAGAAGCCCTATGGTTGTCTCTTTATTGCATAAGATGCAAGTGCCAAATAATTGCTTTACTTTATCGCTATGCGATAGCAATAGTTGCAAGAGTAATAGTTGGCGAGACGACCATGTGATGACACATTGATATAGATCAAGATGATGAAGATCATGGTGTCATGCTGGTGACGATAGAGATCCTGACAGTACTTTGGAGATGGAGATCAAAGGCGCAAGATGATCATGGCCATATCATGTCACATATTTTGATTGCATATGATGTTTATCTGTTATACATCTTATTCTGTTTTGTTTGACGGTAGCATTTTAAGATGATCTCTCACTAATTATCAAGAAGTTTTCTCCCTGAGTATGCACCGTTGCGAAAGTTCTTCGTGCTGAGACACCACGTGATGATCGGGTGTGATAGGCTCTACGTTCAAATACAACGGGTGCAAAACAGTTGCACATGCGGAATACTCAGGTTAAACTTGACGAGCCTAGCATATATAGATATGGCCTCGGAACACGGAGACCGAAAGGTCGAACGTGAATCATATAGTAGATATGATCAACATAGTGATGTTCACCATTGAAAACTACTCCATCTCACGTGATGATCGGACATGGTTTAGTTGATTTGGATCACGTGATCACTTAGATGACTAGAGAGATGTCTAGTCTAAGTGGGAGTTCTTAAGTAATATGATTAATTGAACTTTAATTTATCATGAACTTAGTCTTGGTAGTATTTTGCAAATTATGTTGTAGATCAATAGCTCGCATTGTTGCTTCCCTATGTTTTATATGTGTTCCTAGAGAAAACTAAGTTGAAAAATGTTAGTAGCAATGATGCGGACTTGGTCCGTGATCTGAGGTTTATCCTCATTGCTGCACAGAAGAATTATGTCCTTGATGCACCGCTAGGTGACAGACCTATTGCAGGAGCAGATGCAGACGTTATGAACGTTTGGCTAGCTCAATATGATGACTACTTGATAGTTTTGTGCACCATGCTTTATGGCTTATAACCGGGACTACAAAAACGTTTTTGAAATGTCACGGAACATATGAGATGTTCCATGAGATGAAATTGATATTTCAGACTCATGCCCGTGTCAAGAGGTATGAGACCTTTGACAAATACTTCGCCTAAAAGATGGAGGAGAATTTCTCAACTAGTGAGCAAGTACTTAGATTGTCTGAGTACTACAATCGCTTGAATCAAGTGGGAGTTAATCTTCTAGATAAGATAGTGATTGGCAGAATTCTCTAGTCACCATCACCAAGTTACTGGAATTTCGTGATGAACTATAATGCAAGGGATGACGAAAACGATTCCCGAGCTCTTCGTGATGCTGAAATCGACGAAGGTAGAAATCAAGAAAGAGCATCAAGTGTTGATGATTAACAAGACCACTAGTTCCAAGAAAAGGGCAAAGGGGAAGAAAGGGAACTTCAAGTAGAATGACAAGCAAGTTGTCACTCCCGTGAAGAAGCCCAAAGCTGGACCAAAGCCTGAAACTGAGTGCTTACACTGCAAAGGAAATGGTCACTGGAAGCGGAAATGCCCTGAATATTTGGTGGATAAGAAGGATGGCAAAGTGAACAAGGGTATATTTGATATACAGGTTATTGATGTGTACCTTACTAGTGTTTATAGTAGCCCCTGAGTATTTGATACTTGTTCGGTTGCTAAAAATTAGTAACTCGAAACAGGAGTTACAGAATAAACAGAGACTAGTTGAGGGTGAAGTGACGATGTGTGTTGGAAGTGGTTCCAAGATTGATATGATCATCATCGCACACTCCCTATACTTTCGGGATTAGTGTTAAACCTAAATAAATGTTATTTGGCGTTTGCGTTGAGCATGAATATGATTTGATCATGTTTATTGCAATACGGTTATTCATTTAAAGTCAGAGAATAATTGTTGTTTTGTTTACATGCATAAAACCTTCAATGGTCATACACCCAATGAAAATAGTTTGTTGGATCTCGATCGTAGTGATACACATATTCATAATATTGATGCCAAAAGATGCAAAGTTAATAATGATAGTGCAACTTATTTGTGGCACTGCCGTTTGGGTCATATCGGTGTAAAGCGCATGAAGAAACTCCATAAAGATGGATTTTTGGAATTACTTGGTTATGAATCATTTGATGCTTGCGAACCGTGCCTTTTGGGCAAGATGACTAAAACTTCGTTCTCCGGAACAATGGAACGAGCTACTGACTTGTTGGAAATAATACATACCGATGTATGCGATCCAATGAGTGTTGATGCTCGTGGCAAGTATCGTTATTTTCTGACCTTCACAAGATAATTTGAGCAGATATGAGTATATCTACTTAATGAAGCATAAGTCTGAAACATTTGAAAAGTTCAAAGAATTTCGGAGTGAAGTGGAGAATCACCGTAATAAGAAAATAAAGTTTCTGTGATTTGATCGCGGAGACAAATATTTGAGTTACGAGTTTGGCCTTCATATAAAACAATGTGGAATAGTTTCACAGCTCACGCCAGATGGAACACCACAGCGTTATGGTGTGTCCGAACGTCGTAACCACACTTTATTGGATATGGTGCGATCTATGATGTCTCTTATCGATTTACCACTATCATTATGGGGTTATGCATTAGAGACAGCTGCATTCACTTTAAATATGGCACCATCAAAAATCCGTTGAGACGACGCCTTATTAACTGTGGTTTGGCAAGAAACCAAAGTTGTCGTTTCTTAAATTTTGGGGCTGCGATGCTTATGTGAAAAAGTTTCAACCCAATAAGCTCGAACCCAAATCGGAGAAGTGCGTCTTCATAGAATACCCAAAGGTAACTATTGGGTACACCTTCTATCACAGATCCAAAGGCAAGTTATTCGTTGCTAAGATGGATCCTTTCTAGAGAAGAAGTTTCTCTCGAAAGAAGTGAGTGGGAGGAAAGTAGAACTTGATGAGGTAATTGTACCTTCTCCCTTATTGGAAAGTAGTTCATCACAGAAATCAGTTCCAGTGATTCCTACACCAATTAGTGAGGAAGTTAATGATGATGATCATGAAACTTCAGATCAAGTTGCTACCAAACCTCGTAGGTCTTCCAGAGTAAGATCCGCACCAGAGTGGTACGATAATCATGTTCTGGAAGTCATGTTACTAGACCATGATGAACCGACGAACTATGAGGAAGCGATGATGAGCCCAGATTCCGCGAAATGGTTTGTGGCCATGAAATCTGAGATGGGATCCATGTATGAGAACAAAGTATGGACTTTCATTAACTTGCCCGATGATCGGTGAGTCATTAAGAATAAATGAATCTTCAAGAGGAAGACGAACACTGATAGTAGTGTTACTATCTACTAAGCTCGACTTGTTGCGAAAGGTTTTCGACAAGTTCAAGGTGTTGAATACGATGAGATTTTCTCACTCGTATCGATGCTTAAGTCTGTCTGAATCATGTTAGCAATTGCCACATTTTATGAAATCTGGCAAATGGATGTCAAAATTGCATTCCTTAATGGATTTTTTAAAGAAGAGTTGTATATGATGCAACCAGAAGGTTTTGTTAATCCTAAAGGTGCTAACAAAATGTGCAATCTCCAACAATCCATCAATGGACTGGTGTAAGCATCTTGGAGTTGGAATATACGCTTTGATGAGTTGATCAAAGCATATGATTTTATATAGACTTTTTGAAAGGCTTGTATTTACAAGAAAGTGAGTGGGAGCACTACCGCCTTTCTGATAAATATATGTGAGTAACATATTGTTGATCAAAAATGATGTAGAAATTTTCTGGAAAGCATAAAGAAGTGTTTGAAAGGAGTTTTTCAAAGAAAGACCTCGGTGAAGCTGCTTACACATTGAGCATCAAGATCTATAGAGATAGATCAAGACGCTTGATAAGATTTTTCAATGAGTACATACCTTGACAACATTTTGAAGTAGTTCAAAATGGAACAGTCAAAGAAAGAGTTCTTGCCTGTGATGCAAAGGTGTGAAGTTGAGTAAGACTCAATACCCGACCATGGCAGAAAATAGAAAGAGAATGAAAAGTCATTCCCTATGCCTCAGTCATAGGTTCTATAAAGTATGCTATGCTGTGTACCAGACCTATTGTATACCTTGCTCTGAGTTTGGCAAAGGAATACAATTTTGATCTAAGAGTAGATCACTGGACAGCGGTCAAGAATATCCTTAGTGAGGACTAAGGAGATGTTTCTCGATTATGGAGGTGATAAAAGGAGCCCGTCATAAAGAGTTACATTGGTGCAAGCTTTTACACCGATCCAGATGACTCTAAGTCTCAATCTGGATACATATTGAAAGTGGGAGCAATTAGCTAGAGTAGCTCCGTGCAGAGCATTGTAGACATAGAATATTTGCAAAATACATACGGCTCTGAATGTGACAGACCCGTTGACTAAACTTCTCTCATGAGCAAAACATGATCATACCTTAGTAAACCCTTTTGGTGTTGATCACATGACGATGTGAACTATGGGTATTAATCACATACAGATGTGAATATTGGTGTTGAATCACATGCTGATGTGAACTAGATTATTGACTCTAGTGCAAGTGGGAGACTGAAGGAAATATGCCCTAGAGGCAATAATAAAGTTATTATTTATTTCCTTATCTCATGATAAATGTTTATTATTCATGCTAGAATTGTATCAACCGAAAACATGATACATGTGTGAATACATAGACAAACTGAGTGTCACTAGTATGCCTCTACTTGACTAGCTCATTAATCAAAGATGGTTATGTTTCCTAGCCATGGACAAAAGAGTTGTCATTTGATTAACGGGATCACATCATTAGGAGAATGATGTGATTGACTTGACCCATTCCGTTAGCTTAGCACTTGATTGTTTAGTATGTTGCTACTGCTTTCTTCATGACTTATACATGTTCCTATGACTATGAGATTATGCAACTCCCGTTTACCGGAGGAACACCTTGTGTGCTACCAAACGTCAAAACATAACTGGGTGATTATAAAGGAGCTCTACAGGTGTCTCCAAAGGTACATGTTGGGTTGGCGTATTTCGAGATTAGGATTTGTCACTCCGATTGTCGGAGAGGTATCTCTGGGCCCTCTCGGTAATGCACATCACTTAAGCCTTGCAAGCATAGCAACTAATGAGTTAGTTGTGAGATGATGTATTACGGAACGAGTAAAGAGACTTGCCGGTAACGAGATTGAACTAGGTATTGAGATACCAACGATCGAATCTCAGACAAGTAACATACCAATGACAAAGGGAACAACGTATGTTGTTATGCGGTCTGACCGATAAAGATCTTCGTAGAATATATGGGAACCAATATGAGCATCCAGGTTACGCTATTGGTTATTGATCGGAAACGTGTTTCGGTCATGTCTACATTGTTCTCGAACCCGTAGGGTCCGCACGCTTAAGGTTTCGATGACAGTTATATTATGAGTTTATGAGTTTTGATGTACCGAAGGAGTTCGGAGTCCCGGATGAGATCGGGGACATGACGAGGAGTCTCGAAATGGTCGAGACGTAAAGATCGATATATTGGACGACTATATTCAGACTTCGGAAAGGTTCCGAGTGATTCGGGTATTTTTCGGAGTACCGGAGAGTTACGGGAATTCGCCAGAGAGTATATGGGCCTTATTGGGCCATACAGGAATAGAGGAGAGAGGCCAAAAGGAAGGAGGCGCGCAGCCCCCCTCTGGTCCGAATTGGACAAGGGGTGCAGCCCCCTTTTCCTTCCTCCTCTCCCCCTCTTTCCTTCTATCCTACTCCAACAAGGAAGGGGGGAGTCCTACTCCCAGTGGGAGGAGGACTCCTCCTGGCGCGCCCCTCCTGGTCGGCCGACCCCCTCCCCCTGGCTCCTTTATATACGGGGGCAGGGGGCACCTCTAGGCACAACAACAACAATTGATCCCTTGGATCTGTTAGCCGAGTGCGGTGCCCTCCTCCACCATAGTCCACCTCGATAATACTGTAGCGGTGCTTAGGCGAAGCCCTGCCACGGTAGAACATCAATATCGTCACCATGCCGTCGTGCTGACATAACTCTTCCCCGACACTTTGTTGGATCGGAGTCCGGGGATCATCATCGAGCTGAATGTGTGCTAGAACTCGGAGGTTCCGTAGTTTCGGTGCTTGATTGGTCGGGCCGTGAAGACGTACGACTACATCAACCGCGTTGTTATAACGCTTCCGCTATCGGTCTACGAGGGTACGTGGACAACACTCTCCCCTCTCGTTGCTATGCATCACCATGATCTTGCGTGTGCGTAGGAATTTTTTTGAAATTACTACGTTCCCCAACTATTATCTCTATTAGATCTCACTTTCGCAAGTGGCCGTGAAGGGATTGACAACCCCTTTATCGCGTTGGTTGCGAGTTCTTTGTTTGTTTGTGTAGGTTCGTGGGACTTGTGAGGAGCCTCCTACTGGATTGATACCTTGGTTCTAAAAAACTAAGAGAAATACTTACGCTACTGTGCTGCATCACCCTTTCCTCTTCAAGGAAAACCAAAGCAAGCTCAAGATGTAGCAGAAGGTATCTTAAAGTACCACAACACAAATCTAGTGATTCAGCACAAGGGGAGCCAAACAATATTTATAAACTTTAGCACCTATACATTCTCCAAGATGACAAATATGACCAGACACTCTTTGCAAGGAAGATAAAAAGGGGCAAAAGGACTCAATCTAAGTCAATTACACAACATGCAATCTATAGGAGTGAGCTCGGTAGCGTAGAGTTATGGAGGAAAGGATGGTGGTGAACAACACCAATAAGTTTGCGCAGGGTAATGTGTGATTTTTTTTGTTAGGGCTTTTTTCGATGGTCACTATGGTTTCTTGATCTATAGGTCATACGAAGAATGTGTGGTGAAATAGACCCATCTTGACTTCTCAAATGGAGGAGACAATTTTGTCACACTGAGCAAATGTAATGTAGGAATTCACATGTCCTTGGGAGAAATGGGACTGGATCTTTCGCTCCACATTTGTTACACTTTGATGATTTGTCAAATTTTCTTGTAACTAATTTTTGACCCAAACTTCATTTCCAATGTAACATCTTCCTTCTATCACCACTCACCTCCCCTCTGATACACACAATGAGCAAAATACCAGTTTATACCATCAATAGAGGAGGGGAACTAGGGTGGCAACAAGGAGCGTCAACGGTAGCAATGGCGAGCAGAGAGCTATGGTGGCAGTGCTGCATTGATGGAACACTGGCATCAATATCTTTTGGAAAAGATGGGGGCGTGCCCGAGCAAAGAGGTCTCGGGGTAGGAAGATGAGTGAGGGTAATAGAGAATGAATAAGGTGTGGTTAGTGATACGTCTCCATCGTATCTACTTTTCCTAATGCTTTTGCTCTTGTTTTGGACTCTAATTTGCATGATTTGAATGAAACTAACCCGGACCGACGCTGTTTTTAGCAGAACTACCATGGTGTTGTTTTTGTCCAGAAATAAAAGTTTTCGGATTTGGACGGAACTTTTTGGAGAATTATTTTGGAATATATAATAAAGTATGGAGCCAAGACCCACTAGAGGGGCCCCCCAGGTGCCCACAGGACACCAGGGCGCGCCCACCCCCTCTGGCGCGCCCTGGTGGGTGGTGGGGCCCTCGGGGCTCCACTGACCCTAACTCCGACGCTCCGCCATCACCTCCTGTTCTTCAACGGGAAGCCAGATCTGGAGCCCGTTCAGGGCTCTGGAGAGGGGAATCTTCGGTCTTCATCGTCACCAACCCTCCTTCATCACCAATTCCATGATGCTCCCCACCGGGAGTGAGTAATTCCTTGGTAGGCTCGCTGGTCGATGAGGAGTTGGATGAGATTCATTATGTAATCGAGTTAGTTTTGTTAGGGCTTGATCCCTAGTATTCACTATGTTCTGAGACTTTGTTATGCTTAATGCTTGTCACCAGGGCCCGAGTGCCATGATTTCAAATCTGAACCGTTTATGTTTTCACCATTATATCTATGTTCTAGATCCGATCTTGCAAGTCATATGTACCTAGCTATTACGTGTTATGATCCGTAAATCCCAGCTTGACAATAATTGGGATACTTTTCCGGTGATGACCGTAGTTTGAGGAGTTCATGTATTCACTATGTGTTAATGCTTTGTTCCGGTTATCTATTAAAAGGAGGACTTAACATCCCTTAGTTTCCTTATGGACCCCGCTGCCACGGGAGTGTAGGACAAAAGATGTCATGCAAGTTCTTTTCCATAAGCATGTATGACTATTTACGGAATATATGCCTACATTATATTTATGAACTGGAGCTAGTTTTGTGTCGCCCTAGGTTATGACTGTTATATGATGAATATTATCAACGAATTCACCGTTCCAATGCCTAAGAGTTTTCCATATTGTTCTTGCTGCTGTTACAACTGCTACAAAATTGTTATTGCTCTTACCGTTATTATTGCTACTATTACCACTGCTATCAAAACTACTGTGCTACTGATCACTGTGCTGCAGATATTTAATCTCCAGGCGTGGTTGAATTGACAACTCAACTGCTAATACTTACAAATATTCTTTGGCTACCCTTGTGTCGAATCTATAAATTTGGGTTGAATACTCTATCCTCAAAGATTATTGCGGTCCCCTATACTTGTGGGTTATCAGTTAGCCGGACTAGTCAAACCAAGTGCTTTGATGCATGCATCAACTTAAATCCATCAAGGGTATTCATCCACAAATCCGGGCCTAGTGCTTTCACATAATGTGAAAACAGATAGTGCAAGATCAATTTTCAAGAAATGTTGCCAAAGAATACCAACAGAAAGAAAAAAGAAAGACCATTGGAGGCGTGGTTTTTTGGCTCTCGGTTCCAAAAAAGGCATTAATCTCAATCAACTATTAGGGAATGTAGGGAAAAGTAGTTAAATGCATAATACATAATAAATACATATAAACAAACCTAAACATGTGGGCCATGCACATTAAAAGCTTTTGTTGTCATTGCAAGAGAGTGCATAATCACTTTGGGTGTTCAATTTATTATCCTTGCTTATGCATATGCTTTGCATTAATAGTGTTTCCGGGTATACCAAAATCAAACAATAATAGTCTATCTAGGTTTGAATTTTCCATTTATTCATGTAGATGTAGCATCCTCTTAAAAGAAACATCCAAAGAATTAAATATGATGAAATTCTTTGTATTCTTAGACGGAACATACTATTTAAGAAACAACAACATGAAATTAACATTGTGAAGCTTTTGACCGTCTACTGAAAAAAATAATGGAACATCATGAAATTCCCTCCCAAAATTAGTAACCATGAAATTCTTAGTTTTCTATGAAGAGACACAATTTCTGAAATTATTTATCATGGTACCCTCTCTTATCCATTCAAAGTTGAATTTCTGGGAAATCGTGAAATGCATTGAACATTTGTTTGGAAAGTTCCCCGAATTAGCATTAGGAGTTTCTTAGTTTCCTAGTAAGTAATTTTCGAGAATTATTTACCATCATAACTCGCTTTTCCTTGAGTCCAAACCTTTTTGTTCCATACAACCCTTCTCCCAAAACGAAACAACTTCATCGCATTCAAAACTTTTTGTTCCACACAACTATTCTTCCGAAACGAAACTACTACTCCCTCCGTCCCATGATATAAGACGTTTTTATAAGCAGGAGCGGACCCAGACTGAAAATTACCTGATGTCCATATACAAGAACACGTGCCTACATGTTAAACAATTCAACGACCCACACACTAAATTAATGTACCACATTAAGCAAGTGCAAATTGAACCCGGTGCATTGGCACCGAGTAGCTCTACCTAGCTACGCCCCTGTTTACAAGCTCGCAAATGCGTCTTATATTATGGGACAAAGGGCTACTAGACTCCACCTCCAAACCCCCCGCAAAAAAAAAGAAGACTCCACATCCAAAAAGAGCCACCGACGACTGAATGAAAAGCTAAAGCGATTCGCCCAACATTCAAATTCCAAATCCGCCTTTCGTTTCCTTTCCATGATGAAAGCACGAGGAAAGGAGCGGGTGGGCCCCGCCCCGCTCGGAAATCTTCTCTTCCCCGCAAAGCTCACGAGTGACGACGAGTCGAACGAATGAGCCAGCACGAGCACGCGCCCACGCCCGCCACGACCTGTTAAACAATTCTTTTAATTTTTCTTCTTTGCTTCTCCTCTCCTCCGAGGAAAGGAAAGGAAAGGAAAACAAATCGGCGGAAGGAAAAGACCCAGGCGCAGACCCAGTTGCCTCGCCTCGTCTCGTCTCCCCCCAACCCCCAAATCCATTCCCATATAGCCGCCGCCGAGCCCCCCGAGCCGAGCTACTCCTCCCCACGTCGTCTCCTCCACCCCACCCCACCCCACTCCGCCCCCTCACCCCTCGCCGCCCGCCCGCCGGCTGATTGGGCGGCCCTGCTGCCCGTAGCATTTTTGAATTCCGCGCCCCGGGCGGCCCATCTGCCCTCCAGGCGCCGCCGCAGATGTCGCTGTATTTCCGGCGGCTCTTCAACCGGCGGCCGCCGGCCGGGCTCGTCGAGATCTCCAGCAACATTCTGGGTGCGTGCCTCCTCGCCCAATCCCCCATTTCATTGCGATTCCTGTTTATTACGCTATCTTTGCTGGGCCCTGGGCGAAATCTGTCCCCTTGCTCGCTCTCTGCTTGGAACTGTTCGTGCGACGAACGCGTCGCACCTGGAAAATCCTGCTCATGTTGCGTGTGTGGCGGTTCTTCAGCTCGAACTCCGAAGGTTTTAGTCTGCGACTTTGGGATTAGTAGTACGACCTGTTCTCTTCTTGTTATTCTTTCGTTATTTTTATGTTCCTTCTGCAGTTGTTAGCCTGTGAGAAAATTCGTATGGACAATACGTGGGGTATTGTTTATAGTACAATTTGATCAGGCGACAGGACTGTGTCAAAGACCTTGTGCTATCGTGGTGACATTGCTTTCTTGTCTTGACCCGGCAGAGGCTGCGCAGGGAGCCCATTGATTAGCTGTCGCTCAACTTTGCGTTTTTGACCATAACAGTAACACTTTAGAATACGAAGGATTAGTTGGTTATCCCTTATCAGGCCCTCATTATTTTCTCCAGCATTGCGTGTTCATTCAGCGCGATTCAGCCACATCAGGTGACATTTCAACAAGTTTTAGCACGAGGTGGCTCGAGGGCTTTAGGTTCTTCGGGCACGAACATGAATTCCTATGCTTGAGAGCATGGGATGTTCCTCCTGATTTATGAATTATTCATCGATGGCTCAAATCAGGTCATGTTTCAAAGCTCCATATGCTTTAAAGCTCGAAGTTCTGATATAAAAAATATATATTTTGTAGGCATTTGTTTTTTCCTTTTTACTGTACATCTTTGGAATTATTTGTGTTTCTCATTACTTCATTAGGTTATTTTTTACAGAAAAACTAGCAGTTGGTCGAGTATGTTGGCTTACAACTCAACAAGGCTTCTTGCTTTCTGATTAATCTGACTGTCTGAAACTAGTATACCATTTTGTTTCTATCAGATATCCACTTGCGTAGCATATGCATACCAGGTTACCAACTACCATTTTTTCTCTCAGTGTGCATGGGTGTTTTATTGTTTAAGTTAAATGTTTCAAAGTGGATACATGCTTTCTTCACATTACTTTTATATATGGAAACTCTCACCTGCTACCACTGGACAGGCTTTGTATGTTTGCGGTGATCTCACTTATTAATAGCAGAACTGAGATTGCTCTCATTGTCACCTTTTAGATGCTAACTTTTGACTACTTCTTTATTTTCCAGTATTTGACCACTGCTTCTCCACGGATATGCTTGAAGAAGACGAATTGAAGCCATACATTGGAGGCATCTTAAAACAGCTACTTGCGCGCTACTCCATTGATTCATTAATGGTATTCAACTTTGAGGGAGGAAAGAAGAACAACCAAACTGCCCGCATTTTCTCAGGCTATAATATGAGTGCGATGGGTTATCCACGTAACTATGAGGGGTGTCCTTTGCTCACCTTGGAGATGATTCACCATTTTCTTAGGTCTAGTGAAAGCTGGCTCTCATTAAGCCAGGACAACTACCTGCTTATACATTCAGAACACGGTGGGTGTCCGGTCCTTGCTTTCGCATTGGCAGCCCTACTGGTTTACCTCCGAAGGTGCAAAGATGAGAGGAAGGCGTTGGAGATGATCCACAAATATGCACCACCTGGGCTGGTTGAGCTCTACTCACCACTGGACCCAGCACCTTCTCATTTGAGATACTTGAAGTATGTGTCAAGACGGCACAAATCACCAGAATTGTGGCCTCCTGCTGACAGGACGTTGAACTTGAACTGTGCAATCATCAGGACGGTACCGAATTTTGATGGTGAAGGGGGATGTAGGCCAATATTTCGAATTTATGGCCCAGACCCCCTGGCTCCTCATGACAGCAGTGCCAAAGTTCTCTTTTCAACTCCGAAGACAGATGATTTTGTCCAGCTTTACACGCAGGTATAATTTTGTTTTGTTATCATGAATTACTCAGTGATCTGTCACAGTAGGGCTGTGGTTTTTGTCTATAATGTAGGGTTATAAGTTGAACATCGTTAGTTCATTAGTGACCCGTTCTCAAAAGGGGAAATCATAAATATTAGACCCTTGAACTCTTTTAAGTCATCTATAGTTTCTGCGCTGACCTCATAAACTTCAAAACAGTCGAATCACACCCCTGACCAAAAAGGCTAAAACAATTCTTGTTGCACCAACTGTTGGTTAAGTGTAATTTATACCTTTTCTAGTTCTTACCCAGCCATGATGCTGGCGATTATGCCACATCAGCATAAGTCAGCTTATTTGAATACCACCATATTATCGAATTTATCTGGTTTGGACATTCGAATGGTTGAAGTTGATAGGTTGAAGAATGAAGAGAGTATTGGATGTAGAGCTTTCCCTTCTTGAAATACTTAAGATTTCCTTGGTCATCTGGAGAGATTATTGGTTTACACATATAGCTCAATTTGTTTTCTATAATGGTTCTGAATACGTTCAAACTTGAAAGAGCATATTATTGCATCAGTTCATATAAATAGTTTATTTTTTACTTGGAAGTTGAGGTACCCTTAAGCTTAAATTGCTGAACTGAAAACATTATACTGTTTTTGTTTATAATTACAGGAAGACAGTGAGATAATCAAGATTAATATCCGATGTCCTGTTCGAGGAGACGTTGTCATGGAGTGCATCAGCCTGGATGAGGACTTTAAACATGAAGTGATGGTATTCAGAGTTATGTTTAGCACGGCTTTTGTTCAAGACAATCTTCTGTTACTTGATAGGGACGAGATTGACATTCTGTGGGACACGAAACACCGGTTTCCCGTAGACTTCAGAGTTGAGGTAACCAGATAATCCTTACATTTTATAGCTTTATTCAGCTGTGCACTTTACCTCTATACATAGTAATGGGATATTTCTGCCTGATAATGATAGGTTATATTTTCGGAGATCGATGCGACCACATCGATTAACACTTCTGAGCCATCAAGCGAAAGTGAAAGCAATCACATCACGGATGCTGCATCAGAACAGAAGGGTTTGAACATCAGAACAGAAATGAGCAATGGCACACCTGAACATAACATTCCAGATAGCAGATCTGTCCAGACTTCTCAGACGGAACCAGAAAATATCCATTCTTCTGCACCAGAAGCTGAATCCGTAGGTCCAACCACTCAAGATCGTGAACTCTCCATGGATGCACCAAAGTCTGAGGGTGACAACGATGCTATTGCTGATACATCATCCTCGCAAGACGCTGAATCTGTAGGCCCAACCTCTCAAGAAGATGAACTCGCCGAGAACGCTTCTGCAGGGGAGGAATCAGAAGGGAGTACAACCAATAGCACAGCCAATTCTGATACGCAGTTGGCAGACCCCCCAGGTTCAGAAGCTGACGCAGCCACTGCTGAACGTTCTGACACTAACTCAGAGTCAGGTTCACCTTCAAGCAGAGCTTCGTCTAGCTCGCCAAAGTTTGACGAAGATACCGAGGACGCTGGAACAGCTGGGGCCGAAGCACAGTCGTCTAGCTCGCCAAAGTTTGATGAAGATACCGAGGACGCTGGAACAGCTGGGGCCGAAGCACAGTCGTCTAGCTCGCCAAAGTTTGACGAAGATACCGAGGACGCTGGAACAGCTGGGGCCGAAGCAGAGTCGTCTAGCTCGCCAAAGTTTGGCGAAGATACCGAGGACGCTGGAACAGCTGGGGCCGAAGCACAGTCAATAGAACTGGAAGGATCTTGAGACTATGACGGGCTGCTACTGTAAACTGGGGCAGCACTGGTCCATGGTGCCGCCCTAAATGTAGTTTAAACACATACACTTCCACAGTAGAGTGGAGAATTGCTGGTCGTCCAGACCAAAAAGCATTGTACAGTTTACGTTGGTTAAACATGTGAGAAATTTTCAGACCATCTTCAGATTTTGGAGTCGAGGCATATGGTAGCTGGAGGTAGAGCTTCAATTCTTTTATCATTTTCATGGCTACTTGGGTGCAACCTGCAAGACAATGTGGTTGTGCCGGAGTTGGTTGACGGTGAGCTAGTGGCGCCAACTGCTTTCTTTCGAATTTTCTTGTCTGACGACATTGTGTTCTTGTTTCTTTTCTTACTATTCGTTAGTTATGGAAAGCTGCAGTTATTAGGGTGATTGGTTTGATGCCAAAATTTGGCAAAATCAAAAGGTGCCAAAAATTGGCAACTTTTATGAGCTTAACAAAAAGAAAGTATAACCGACCAATCACTAGCAAATATTTGACATTTGCCAAATTTTGGCATCGCCAATTGAGAATATCCTGACGTCGTCCAAGAAATGGTTAAGCGCAGTGGGAAAGATGCATATGGTGGTAAATAATTTCGCCAGTAGCTCAAACTGTGGGCCGAAGATGGATCCATAGCTCACAGCGTGAGACATGAACAGTATATATTCAAGTAAAGGATTTGGACTTTCAGCTCGAGCTATCTTTTTTTCTGTCAACTGGCAAATTCAAACATTTTCAGAACAACAAGGAGCATTCTTTTCCTCTGGAAACTTTTTTGATCTTCCAACCACACCACTCAAAAAACTGGAATGAGTCCCTTTTTACCATTTATTTATCCTCATAAGAAAGGAAAAGAAGTCAGATAATTAACTGCAAAAGGGCAAAAGATCAAACTTCTTCAAATTTTAAATGGGGAAAATGATCAGATGGGAGGGCAAATAATCAAACTACAAATAACCTGTGTTAAAATCAAATTCCCCGTCGGGACGGGGTTTAGGGCTTTAATGAAATGCTAGAATGACACCATTGGATGTGGGGGATGCCTAGAGCTCCATCGACAAAGAGATGGATAGAGTTCCCCAAAATATTTTACCAGACACATTCTGCAAATGCCTTGCATCTGAATGATATAAGCCATTGGCCTCCGGCAACCGAAGCAAGTCCGCAGTGCACAATTCACTTACATTGAACAACATAGTTTAAAGCACACACAAGTCAAGAACCACATGACCATTTCCTGGCTATCATTAATCAAAAAACAGAAAATTTTATAACTGTCCGCGCCTAATGCGCAGTATTATATAGCAGCAATTCTAACACATCACTCCAGCTGCAGTAAGAGTGGACTTTTCTTTATTAGGCAGAACCGACCAGGCTAAGCCCGTCGTCATCCTTGCGGATTACTCATTGACTGTACCATCATCCGATTATTATGTCTACGGATGAGGATAATCCTACTTGAGGATTACTCATTGACTGTACCATCATCCGATTATTATGTCTGTGGATGAGGATAATCCGTATCTGAGTTGCTCCCTGATGCGGTGCTTGCTAGCTTCATCCACCGGAAATCTTGGAGATATGGCAGTGCACTTCTTGCATGGGGATATAGCAGGCAGCTCAATTCTCTTTAAGCACACGGCTCGTTCCATGACGAGCCGTATATAATTCATCACCTTGTATTCCTCCTCGAACCCTTTCATCACGAACAACTTCAATTTCAAGTGCTTGAAATTGGATGCTTGCCGCACCAAGTTGGTCTTCTCGGCATCGTCCTCGGACTTATTGAATTCACATGAATGACGAGATAACTTAATGAACCGAAAAAAATAAACTACATTAGAAATTGGCATCCTCAACATCAGCATTTCAAAATGCAGCGCAATGGCCGCAGCATGAGTTAAGACATAAAAGAAAATGTGTGCTTAAAAAAGTCTAGAACCTTTCTGGAATTAGAGTTCTTGGAGGTATCTGAAGAAATGGAATTTCCTATATAGCGTTTGGAATAAAGCAATGACTTTCTAGGATTCCTATAACATACTCCCTCGGTCCCAAAATAAGTGTCTCAACCTTAAGTAAATAAACTAAGAAAAAAATCCATAGGAATTTTGGGGGAATCTAACATGAGGTTAGACATAATAGTCCATCTATAAAGAAATACAAGAGCATTTAGATCACTACTTTAGTGGTCTAAACGCTCTTATATTTCTTTACGGAGGGAGTAGAAAATATCAATTACCTTTACGCACATTTCTTATGAAGCACACAAACAACCTTGAAGAACAACTTATCTGCCATGTATTCTAGGATTACACCATCATCCCTATACAATTCACGGGTTCTCCCTGTTGATACATCCTAGAGAGTCCTGTATGTACTACATTTGATAGAATATACTCCCTCCGTTCCTAAATATTTGTCTTTCTAGAGATTTCAACAAGTGACTACATACGGAGCAAAATAGGTCTATATACATCCGTATGTGGTAGTCCATTTGAAACCTCTAAAAAGACAAATATTTAGGAACGGAGGGAGTAGTACTTAAGTGGTTTAATATTACACATGCATGCTGGTACCCTATATGTTAATGCTGCATACATGGAAAATGTAAACATGTCATTATATGGCCAAAGTGTGGATTGAAAGAACCGAATGACAGGCTTACATGAAAATTCTCCAGTGAAGGTGCGCCTTCAAGTATAAACATAGTCCAATCCAAATCACATTCAGTAAATATACCGCAAAGGTGCACATCTCTCAGTTTGCTGAATATAGGGGTGAGCTGTTGTGGACCTTCAGGTTCAACCCATATCTGCAGTTAAAAGAACAGAAATATGGAGAATATTATAACATGAAGCAAGAAACACATCTTTAAATAAATTGATAATAATTAGAAGTAGAGAGAATTGTAGTAGAAACTTACCATTTGAGTGTAAAAGTTCAAAAGCAGATTTGACAGGTTTATGTCACTAGATAAACATTGGCTCAGCACGAATGGCTTCTGCCAAGACTGGGCAGGACAAGCAAAGCAGACATGATGAAGCTGGGGAACATAGCCAAAAGACACTGGGGGGTTTTCACAAAACCAAACATCATATACCAGTTCCCTCAGTTTAGGAAGACAGATTAGCTCAACGTGTATGCATCCAAAGCATTTAAGTTCAAGTGAGCTGAGCTCCGAGCTTGGGGCATCTAATTCAAGGACAGATTCCTGGGGCATTTCACAGGATCTCAAGGAAAGCATCTTAAGTTTACTGCAAGTGTTAAGAAGATTGGTGACATCTGAGTCTTGAAACGCAAGGTTCTGAAGGATTAGTCTAGTGAGCAATTTGAAGGGACCAGGGTATGCACCAAAGAATGACATAAACCGCTGTCCATACAAGGCTAATTGGGCATCACTTGGAGAAGCAACATCTGGGCACATTGCGAACTCGAGGTATTCAGGTTCGCGGCTCTTCACGACATCCTGAACCGTATGGCCAATTGTGGACAAGTAAGGGTCCATGATGTAGCACCCGAGCTTCAATGTTTTGATGGTTTGAGTGCACTTGCAAGTCGGAGGAGACAGCAGCCTCCTCGTCGCGTCCGTGTATGCCTTCATTATCTCATCTGTCGTGTAACCGGCCTTACAGACGTCCGAGGTACTGATGAGCAGATGAGATAGTTGATGAGGAAGGTGCCTCCACCGTGTTGCGACGGTGCCGGCCCGAATCGCCGTGCGGAGATCAAGGCGTTCTAGGATGTGGAGAAGAATTTCACTGGGTAGCGCACTAATTCTGTCTTCATCTTTGCTGGCAACAATAGAGTCTCCTCCTTCAGTTGGATCAATTCTATCTTCAGTTTTGCTCTGCACAAACAGTGAACTGAAGAAAATAAGTTCTTTTTCGAGGTAATGAGAAAGGGGGAAAGAAGCAATGAACTCACAATGTTGCCCGATGACTCCATGATTGAACACCTGATGAGAGAGACAAAAGGATGCCAAACAATCTCACGAATCTAACACAGGAGGCCATGTAGGTAGTAATTGAGATAGAAAAGCCCAGAAGAGGCAGATGCGGAGTAGCAGAACCACCCCGACCTCCATTAGAAAACCAGCAGAAATCCTCCTCCGCCACGCGTTGCTATTATGTGTTGTAGTATGACACGCACCGCGGGAGAAATCTGACAAAGTCCGGGGGCCGGCCTTCTCTACTTAGCGAACCCCGATTTCCATAACAAGGATCCGCCGCCGCCACGGCCACCGATTGCCAAGGTGAAACTTGCCAACGGGAGTATGAAGTGTTAGATGTATATAGCCTTTATCCCCGTTGTATAAGGAGTCTCTTGCACTTTACCCTACACATGTATATGTATTGATTTTTGGTCCTCATGTGAATGCAATTGCTATTTATCCAACATGATATTAGATGTTAGGTTCCCCTCTCTCCCGCACGCTGCAACTCCGTGCTAACTCCTCCCCCGATCCATCCACTGTCAGGTCCGACTCTCCTCGCCGCGGATCCGGCCACCCCGACTCTCCTCGCCGCGGATCCGGCCATCCCGGCTCTCCTCGCGGCTCTTCTCGCCACGGATCCGGCCACCCGCCTCGCGCCCGTGCCTGCAGCCGCCCGTAGGCGCCGTCCCGCGCCGCCGACACCCGCAGGCTGCTCCGCCCACGGCTGCTGCTGCTGGCTCCGTGCAGCGCCCGACCGTCGTCGGCTCCCTGCTGCGCCCGTCTGCCACCGGCTCCCTGCAGCGCCCGACCGCCGCCGGTGCTCCTCCTAGCCTGGGCCCCGCCGCCTCCTGGCATGTGCCCCGCCGCGCCCGACGGTGGTGCCTTTGGGGCTGCCTCTGCCGCGCCCTACGGCCGGTGAGGTCGGGCGAGCCCGCACGTCCTCGGGCTCCCCGTTGACTCCGGGAGGCACTGAAGTCTCCTCCCCGCGCGCTCTCCTGCCCACTCGTGAGCTGTTCGGGTCTCCCGCATACTATTCGGGCCTCTTGCTTCCGGACACAGTTCGGGCCGAACAACGTTGACTAAAAAAACAGAGAGAGAGAGAAGCAGCGCAGAGTGGCTACCTCATGTCCTCTTCAGGCTATGTCGCTGTTCTCGGTGCTCGGTGATCTTCGATGGCACAAACTATGCAGAGTTTGCAGGTTTCATGCGTATTCACATGCGCGGTCTTCTGCTGTGGGGCGTTCTCTCTGGCGAGGTACCCTGTCCGCCCTGCCCTGTTGCTCCGGTTGCTCCTGTTCCCCCAGTGCCCCCGGTGCTTGCTGTTGAGGCTTCTCAGGCTGACAGGGATGCAGCCAAGGCTCTTGATGACACTGCAGTTGATGCCTATGATCAGCAGGTATCCGCATATTCCGATGCTCTTTCTGTCTACCGGGATGATCTGTCTGCTTACACTCAGTGGTGTAATGATGATGCTCGTGCTGCTGATGTTCTCACTGCGAGTGTTCTCCCTCAGTTTGCCTCGGAGTTCATGGGCCTCGGCATTGTTGCAGCGATGTGGTCCTACCTTTGTCAGCGCTATCAACCCTCTGGTGATGCTCTACACCTCTCTGTAGTGCGTCAGGAGCATGTTCTTCAGCAGGGTGACTCGTCTGTTGATGAATTCTACTCACAGTGCTCTGCCATCTGCGTCAGCTTGACTCACTGTGGACATTTGTTTGTGGCACTTGCCGTTGTTGCCAGACTACGAGGTCTGACTTGGGGTTTCAGAGGGTCCATGAGTTCTTATCTCGTCTCCGCTATGAGTTTGAGCCTCGTCATGCTCACTTGCTTGTTCGTGGTCGCGTTCCTATCCCAGAGATACTTGCTAAGCTTCGTGCCGAGGAGACCCGCCTTCGCTCTACTGGGTTGCTTCTGGTTCCGTTAGTATTGGCTGCCCGGGTTCCTGTGTCGTCTGCTCGCCTCACTGCTCCACCGCTCCTGCCTACTCCTCCAAGGGGGGTGAGCAGTTCTCCTTATGCTAAGAAGGGCACGTCGCGCCGTGACACCGTCTGTGGTTACTGCTCCCGGCCAGGTCACCCAGAGTCTGATTGTCGCCAGAAGAAGCGAGACCAGAGGCGCTCCTCCTCCAGCGGGCCTCCTTTGTCTTCCACGACTCCATCACTCACTGACCAGGACATTGTTCGCCTCAAGCGTCTTCTTGCTTCCTCGGGCTCCTCGTCGACTGGCTCTGCTGCTGCTGTGACTGCACCCTCTTCCTCACCATCACAGGCATCTACACAGTCAGGTACATCTTCGTGGGTTTTGGATTCTGGAGCCTCTTTTCATATGTCTTCTGATTCTTCCGTGTTGTCTTCTCCCCGACCTCTTGATTCGCCTATTAATGTTCTTACTGCCGATGGCACATCTCTTCTTGTTGCTAGTCGTGGTTTTCTTTCCACTCCTTCTTTTTCTGTTCCGAGTGTTTCACATGTTCCTCGCCTTACCATGAATCTTTTTTCCGCCGCCCAACTTACTGATTCTGGTTGTCGTGTCATTTTTGATACCGACTCTTGCTCCATTCAGGATCGTCGCACCAAGGCTTTGGTTGGTGCTAGCCCCTGGCGCCGTGAGTCAGAGGGCCTTTGGGAGGTTGACTGGCTTTGTGTTCCTTCTGCTGCCACCACTTCTGCCAGCTCTCATGCTTTTGCTGCCTCTTCGTCTGCGTCCTTCCAGCAGTGGCATCATCGACTTGGTCACATCTATGGCTCTCGCTTGTCTTCCTTAGTTCGTCAGGGCCTCTTAGGGTCTGTATCTGGAGATGTCTCCTTACATTGTAATTGTTGCAGACTTGGCAAACAGACTCAGTTACCTTATCCTACTAGTGAGTCTGTATCTCAGCGTCCTTTTGACTTAGTTCATTCTGTTGTCTGGGGTCCTGCTCCCTTTGATTTGAAAGGTGGTCATCGCTACTATGTTTTGTTTATTAATAATTTCTCTCGCTACACTTGGCTCTACTTCATGAAATCTCGTAGCGAGGTTCTCCCTATATACAAACGTTTTGCTGCCATGGTTCACACCTAGTTTGCCACGCCCATTCGTACTTTTCGTGCTGACTCCGCTGGAGAGTATATCTCTCAGCTATTGCATGGTTTTCTCGCAGAACAGGGTACTCTTGCCCAGTTCTCCTTTCCTGGTGCTCATGCTCAGAATGGCGTTGCCGAGCGAAAGCATCCTCATTTGCTTGAGACGGCTCGTGCGCTGATGATTGCTGCTTCCCTTCCACCCCATTTTTGGGCTGAGGCTGTTTCCGCATCCACCTATCTCATCAACATTCAGCCATCAACTGCTCTGCAGGGTGGCATTCCTATGGAGTGTCTCACTGGTCGCTCTCCTGACTACTTAGCTCTTCGTATGTTTGGACGCGTCTTCTATGTTCTTCTTGCCCCCCAAGAACGCACCAAACTGACTGCTCAGTCGGTTGAGTGTGTTTTCCTTGGCTACAGTGATGAGCACAAGGGCTATCGATGTTGGGATCCTGTGGGTTGTCGCTTGCGCATCTTGCGTGATGTGACTTTTGACGAGTCTCGTTCTTACTACCCACGTTCTTCTTCCTCGAGTTTCTCTGTGGACGACCTTTCTTTCCTTCTCCTCCCCGATACACCCTGCTATGTGCCTCATGTGTCACCTCTTCCTCCGGCACCTCTCATTCCTTCTCATTCACCACCAACCCCGTCTTCTCCATCCTCCTCCTCCACCTCTCCCTCATCCTCTCCAGTCCGTCACCCTCTCTCATCGTTTCCTCTCCACTATACTCGTCGATCTCGTACTGAGGATGTCTCCTCTGACGAGCCTTCCACCTCTGGTGCACATCTTCTCACGCCTCCCCCGGTTCACAACCTCCATGCTCGGCCTCGCCCCCTGCCTGATCGCTACTCCCCTGATCGGTACGGTCTCTCTGTTATGACTGAGCCCACTTCCTATCGCACTGCCATGACTCAGCCTGAATGGTAGCTTGCGATGGCCGAAGAGCTTGCTGCCCTTGAGCACTCTGGCACATGGGATCTGGTTCCTCCTTCCTTCCGGTGTCCGTCCCATCACCTGCAAGTGGGTCTACAAGCTTAAGACTCGCCCCGATGGTTCTCTTGAGCGCTACAAAGCTCGTCTTGTGGCCCGTTGTTTTCAGCAGGAGTAGGGGCGCGATTATGATGAGACATTCACTCCTGTGGCCCCCATGACCACTGTCCACACTCTTCTTGCTGTGGCCTCTGTTCGTCAGTGGTCTATCTCTCAACTTGATGTTCAGAACACTTTTCTCAATGGCGAGTTGCGTGAGGAGGTTTATATGCAGCCACCACTGGGGTACTATGCTCCTGATGGTATGGTCTGTAGACTTCGCCGCTCCCTATATGGTCTCAAACAAGCCCCTCGCGCCTGGTTTGAGCGCTTCGCCTCTGTGGTGACCGCCACTGGTTTCTTGCCCAGTGATCATGATCCCGCGTTGTTTGTTCACACGTCTCCTCGTGGTCGGACTCTTCTCCTTCTCTATGTTGATGACATTATCATCACTGGTGATGACTCTCATTACAATGCCTTTGTTAAGGCTCGCCTTCGCGACCAGTTTTTCATGACTAATCTTGGTCCACTTCGGTATTTTCTTGGGATTGAGATCTCCTTGACCTCTGATGGCTTCTACATCTCCTAAGAAAAATATATTCAAGACCTTCTTGCTCGCGCTGCTCTCGGTGATGAGCACACAGTTGTGACTCCCATGGAGCTCAACATTCAGCTTCATGCCTCTGATGGTGACCTTCTCCCTAATCCCACTCGCTATCGTCACCTTGTTGGCAGTCTTGTCTATCTCGCCGTTACGCGTCCTGACATCTCCTATCATGTCCACATTCTGAGTCAGTTCGTTTCAGCCCCCACCTCTGTCCACTATAGTCATCTCCTCCGTTGTTCTACGATATCTTCGTGGCACGATCTCTCAGTACCTTTTCTTTCCCCGCTCCAGCTCTCTTGAGCTCCAGGCCTACTCTGATGCTACCTAGGCTAGTGATCCCTCGGATTGATGCTCGATGTCTGCTTATTGTGTCTTTCTTGGTGGCTCTCTTATTGCCTGGAAGACCAAGAAACAGACTGCAGTTTCTCGCTCGATTACAGAGGCTGAGTTGCGAGCCATGGCTATGCTGACGGCTGAGGTGATCTGGTTATGGTGGCTACTTGAGGATTTTGGTGTGTCTGCTACTACCTCGACTCCCTTATTGTCAGATAGTACTGGCGCTATCAGTATTGCGCGTGACCCGGTGAAGCATGAGGTTGATACGTCTCCAACGTATCTATAATTTTTGATTGTTCCATGCTATTATATTACCCCTTTTGGATGTTTATGGGCTTTATTTTACACATTTATATCATTTTTGGGACTAACCTACTAACCGGAGGCCCAGCCCGTATTGCTGTTTTTTTGCCTATTTCAGTATTTCGAAGAAAAGGAATATCAAACGGAGTCCAAACGGAATGAAACCTTCGGGGGCGTGATTTTTGGAACGAACGTGATCCCGAGGACTTGGAGTGCAAATCAAGAAGCAGCCGATGCCTCCACGAGATAGGAGGGCGCCCCCACCCTATAGGGCGCGCCCCCTGTCTCGTGGGCCCCTCGGGCGTCCACCGACGTACTTCTTCCTCCTATATAAGCCTATGTACCCCGAAAACATCCAGGGAGCAACCGAAACACAATTTACACCGCCATAACCTTCTGCATCCGCGAGATCTCATCTTGGAGCCTTCTCCGGCACTCTGCCGGAGGGGGAATCGACCACGGAGGGCTTCTACATCAACACAATAGCCCTTCCGATGAGTTGTGAGTAGTTTACCACAGACCTACGGGTCCATAGTTATTAGCTAGATGGCTTCTTCTCTCTTTTTGGATCTCAATACAATGTTCTCCCCCTCTCTTGTGGAGATCTATTTGATGTAATCTCTTTTTGCGGTGTGTTTGTCGAGATCCGATGAATTGTGGGTTGATGATCAAGTTTATCTATGAATAATATTTGAATCTTCTCTAAATTCTTTTATGTATGATTGAGTTATCTTTGCAAGTCTCTTCGAATTATCAGTTTGGTTTGGCCTACTAGATTGATCTTTCTTGCCATGGGAGAAGTGCTTAGCTTTGGGTTCAATCTTGCGTTGTCCTTACCCAGTGACAGAAAGGGTTGCAAGGCACGTATTGTATTGTTGCCATCGAGGATAAAAATATGGGGTTTATATCATATTGCTTTATTTTATCCCTCTACATCATGTCATCTTGCTTAATGCGTTACTCTGTTCTTTGTGAACTTAATATTCTAGATGCAGGCAGGAGTCGGTCGATGTGTGGAGTAATAGTAGTAGATGCGGGCAGGAGTCGGTCTACTTGTTGCAGATGATGCCTATATACATGATCATGCCTAGATAATTTCATAATTATTCGCTTTTCTATCAATTGCTCGACAGTAATTTGTTCACCCACCGTAATACTTATGCTATCTCGAGAGAAGCCTCTAGTGAAACCTATGGCCCCCGGGTCTATCTCTTATCATATTTGCTTCCAATCTACTTTTATTTGCATCTTTACTTTTTGCATCTATATTATAAAATACCAAAAATATATTTATCTTATCATACTATCTCTTTCAGATCTCATTTCCGCAAGTGGCCGCGAAGGGACTGACAACCCCTTTATTGCGTTGGTTGCGAGTACTTTGTTTGTTTGTGTAGGTTCGTGGGACTTGTTAAGGAGCCTCCTACTGGATTGATACCTTGGTTCTCAAAAACTGAGGGAAATAGTTACGCTACTCTGCTGCATCACCCTTTCCTCTTCAAGGAAAACCAACGCAAGCTCAAGACGTAGCAAGAAGGATTTCTGGCACCGTTGCCGGGGAGGTCTTGCTACCTCTTGAGCACTGTGTTGGATTTCCCCGAAGAGGATAGGATGATGCAGTAAAGTAGCGTAAGTATTTCCCTCAGTTTTTGAGAACCAAGGTATCAATCCAGTAGGAGATCACGCATGAGTCCCTCGTACCTACACAAAACGATAGCTACTCGCAACCAACGCGATTAGGGGTTGTCAATCCCTTCGTGGTCACTTACGAGGGTGAGATCTGATAGAGATGATAAATAATATTTTTGGTATTCTTGATATAGAGATGCAAAGTAAAAAATGAAAGGCAAAGTAAAAACAAAGCAAGTAAATAAAGTAATGGAGATTGATATGATGAGAATAGACCCGGGGGCCATAAATTTCACTAGTGGCTTCTCTCAAGAGCATAAGTATTCTACAGTGGGTGAACAAATTACTGTTGTGCAATTGACAAAATTGAGCATAATTATGAGTATATCTAGGTATGATCATGTGTATAGGCATCATGTCCGAGACAAGTAGATCGAAACGATTTTGCATCTACTACTATTACTCCACTCATCGACCGCTATCTAGCATGCATCTAGAGTATTAAGTAAAAAACAGAGTAACGCCTTAAGCAAGATGACATGATGTAGAGGGATAAATTCATGCAATATGATAAAAACCCCATCTTGTTATCCTCGATGGCAACAATACAATATGTGCCTTGCTGCCCCTGCTGTCACTGGGAAAGGACACCGCAAGATTGAACCCAAAGCTAAACACTTCTCCCATTGCAAGAACTACCAATCTAGTTGGCCAAACCAAACGGATAATTGGAAGAGACTTGCAAAGATAACTCAATCATACATAAAAGAATTCAGAGAATATTCAAATATTATTCATAGATAAGCTGGATCATAAACCCACAATTCATCGGTCTCAACAAACACACCGCAAAAAGAAGATTACATCGAATAGATCTCCACAAGAGAGGGGGAGAACATTGTATTGAGATCCAAAAAGAGAGAAGAAGCCATCTAGCTATTAGCTATGGACCTGAAATTCTGAAGTAAACTACTCACACTTCATCAGAGAGGCTATGGTGTTGATGTAGAAGCCCTCCATGGTAGATGCCCCCTCCGACGGAGCTCCGGAACAGGTCCCAAGATGGGATCTCGCGGATACAGAAAGTTGCGGCGGTGGAATTAGGTTTTTGGCTCCGTGTTTGATCTGACGGGGGTACGTAGGTATATATAGGAGGAAGGAGTACATCGGTGGAGCAACAGGGGGCCCACGAGGCAGGGGTGCGTGCCCTGGGGGGGGCCACCCTCGTGACCTCCTCGGTTGTTTTTTGGAGCAGGGTCCAAGTCTCCTGGATCATGTTCGGTGAGAAAATCACGTTCCCGAAGGTTTCATTCCGTTTGGACTCCGTTTGATATTCTGTTTCTTCGAAATACTGAAGTAGGCAAAAAACAACAATTCTGGGCTAGGCCTCCGGTTAATAGGTTAGTCCCAAAAATAATATAAAAGTGGAAAATAAAGCCCAATATAGTCCAAAACAGTAGATAAAGTAGCATGGAGCAATCGAAAATTATAGATACGTTGGAGACTTATCAAGCATCCCCAAGCTTAATTCCTGCTCATCCTCGAGTAGGTAAATGATAAAAAAGAATTTTTGATGCAGAGTGATACTTTGGCATAATTTCAATGTAAATCTTCTTAATTTTGGTATGAATATTCAGATCCGAAAGATTCAAGACAAAGGTTCATATTGACATAAAAGTAATAATACTTCAAGCGTACTAATCAAAGCAATCATGTCTTCTCACAATAGCATGGTTAAAGGAAGTTATCCCTACAAAATCATATAGTCTGGCTAAGCTCTATCTTCATCACACAAAGTATCTAATCATGCACAACCCCGATGACGAGCCAAGCAATTGTTTCATACTTTAGTAATCTCAAACTTTTTCAACTTTCACGCAATACATGAGTGTGAGCCATGGACATAGCACTATAGGTGGAATAGAATGGTGGTTGTGGAGAAGACAAAAAAGGAGAAGATAGTCTCACATCAACTAGGCATATCAATGGGCTATGGAGATGCCCATCAATAGATATCGATGTGAGTGAGTAGGGATTGCCATGCAACGGATGCACTAGAGATATAAGTATATGAAAGCTCAACAAAAGAAACTAAGTGGGTGTGCATCCAACTTGCTTTCTCACGAAGACCTAGGGCACTTTTGAGGAAGCCCATCATTGGAATATACAAGCCAAGTTCTATAATGAAAAATTCCCACTAGTATATGAAAGTGACAACATATGAGACTCTCTATCATGAAGATCATGGTGCTACTTTGAAGCACATGTGTGGTAAAAGGATAGTAGCATTGTCCCTTCTCTCTTTTTCTCTCATTTTTTATTGGGTTAATTATCCTTTTGCCCTCAATGGTGTCTCTGTGCTCAGTTTTGCCCTCAGATGCAAATTGTGCTCAGTTTTGCCCCTAGTCCATGCACATCTACTAGGCCAAACGGCCATATTTGAGTCCATTCCGTCTGCCAGCGTTAGTGGTTGTGGGTCCGGAGCTTACATGTGGGACCGCGTGGACGTGGGTCCGGAGCTGACATGTAGGCCCGTGCAACTAAATCCCCAAATCATTCGTAGCTCACTCTGCCCATCCGCTTCCCCGCCGGCCGGCTGACCTGCGCCGCCGCCGCCACTTGCGCCGCGGCCAGCACCTGCCCCGCCACCAGCTGCACGCCTACTCCACTGCTACCGTCCTGCGCCTACGCTCCACGGCTACCTGCGACGCCCACCACCTTCCTGCGACGCCACGGGTGGGGCGCCCGCCACCTGCTCGACCCGCGGCGCGGCCTCCTTCCGTGCGCCCGGCCGGAGCGCTCAAAGGTGGGGGGCTGCTGGAGCTATTTGAACTAGGAGGAAGAACCCTAGGGCGAAATGGAGAGCAGCGGCGACCCCGGAGTATTTGGCGAGGCAGGCATCGGGCCGGAGATCCGCCGCGTCCACGACTGGGTTCCCGAGGGGTAAGTCCCGCCTCCTGTTTAGATTGAGCTTAGTTGTGCATTTGAACACTTGATTCGAGTAGGTTTGCCCAATTAGTGTGCTGATTGCGTCTCTGTTTTTCGCCGGTTAGGATGGAGTTGCGGTTTGCTTTCTTGATGCACATTAGAAGGGACCGGTACACGTTCGATGCAAAGGATCAGAAGAAATACCAAGGAGGTTTTGATTATCGGTTGCCAATGGCTAGTAATTGGAGTTTCAGACAATTTGGGGAGGTAATTTGTAGCCAATATCCTTGGGGTTTGCTTGATGAAGTGGTATACAAATACTATGATGGGGAAAAGAAATGGGTGACAATTAGTAATGATGAAGAGCTAGCTACCATGTTTGTTAGGCATAAAGAGAAAGATAATTTTCATGTGAGGCTGCAAGTTGATGTGCTTGAGCAGGCATTTGGACCTAGGATGACGGGTGCAACATCTCGGGGAGAACCAAGTCGTCGTAATGGCATCTCTAGCCAGAACAGTTCAGTTGGTGCACGGCGACGTGGTGGCTCGACAAGTGTGGGCAACAGCAGTAGGGTCCCCCTTGAAGTGGAGCCTGATGACTACAATTCTGGGGTTGATGAAGAGAAGCTATATTCTGATGTTATTCGGAATTTACGACGGGCACCTCGGGCTGATAACCAAGATGAGGCTCACAATACAGTCCGTGTGGATTATGAAGTGGTGGGAGAGGAAAAAGACCTTGCAGCTATTGAATGGGACCCTTTGAACCCTCATATGGAAGAAGGTGCAGTTTTTGCATCCATGAATGAGTGTAGAAATGCACTTGTGACATACTGCATCAAGGTAGAACGTACATTCAAAGTTGACAAGAGCGATCAAGTACGTTACAGAGTGCACTGTCCGACTGAGGGTTGTCCATGGAGGCTTCTCGCATCTAAAATGCAAAATAGCACTAATGTTCAGGTCAAAGTGAACCCTTTTAAGCACACATGCCAGGAATCAACCCTTAGGAAGAATACAATCAGTAGAGCCAAGTCAAGATGGGTGGCAGAAGAAGTAAAGAAGTGGGTGAAAGAAAACCAGCAAGTGGGTCCAAAGTAATTGCAGAAGAACATCAAATATAAATTCAAGATAGATTTACCATACATGAGGTTGTTCAATGGTAAACAACATGCTATAGATTCTATTTATGGTAACTGGCAGGAAAGTTTTCAATTGTTGTATTCATTCAAAGGTGAAGTGGAGAGGACAAGCCCAGGTAGTATTGTAGATATTGATCACCACACCGTGGAGTACACATTCAGGGGAGTGACAAAGACCAAGGAATGCTTTAGGAGGGTTTTTGTCTGCTTTGAGGCTTGTCGCCGGGTTTTTTGGCAGGTTGCAGGCCTTATTTGGCTATTGATGCCACTTTTCTCACAGGGAGGTTTAAAGGACAGTTAGTAGCAGCTTGTGCAGTTGATGAACACGGTTTTGTATTTCCATTTGCGTACGGTGTGCTGGAGACAAAGTCTGAGGAGAGCTGGACTTGGTTTTTGCATAATCTGCGCCGAGCTATTGCACATCCCAATGGGTTGGTCATTCATACAGATGCCTGCAAAGGTTTAGAAGTGGCCGTGGACAATGTGTTCCCTGGAGTAGAGCATAGGGAATGCATGCGTCACCTTGCTGCAAATTTCATGAAGAAATTCAAAGGAAAGGTGTATACCGACAATTTATGGCCAGCATCTTTGACTTGCAGTGTGAAGAAGCACAACTACCACTTGAGGCAGTTATACATGAATCCCAAAGTGAAAGAATACTTGGAAACACACCACTCCAAGTTATGGGCCAGAAGCCAATTCAGTGAACTGAGCAAAGTTGACTATGTGCACAATAATCTAGCAGAGTCTTTCAACTCAACGATCCGGAAACTAAAGGGTCATTATGTGGTGGATTTGCTGGACAGGATAAGGATAGAATACATGCAGAAATTTTATTATCGTGCAGGAATAGCCGAGGCAAAATTCATGGGCCACATTATCATCCCTGCCGTGATGAATGAACTGAAGCAGAAAACAACAGGCTTGGAAATGAACATGACTCTTTGCTCGGGTACCACAGCAGAGATATCATATTTGGATAAAGAGAAGAGGGAATGGAGATATCCAGTGGATTTAGAAGCTAGAACTTGCAGTTGTAGGCAATGGCAGATAACTGGGTTGCCATGCATTCATGCCTTGTTTTTCATCACTTCTCTCCCAGGTCCAGCAGGGAACATTCAGCAGTATGTGCATGATTACTACTCTATTGCAAGGTTCAAAGCCACATATGCTTATGCCTTGCCTGCTATGGAGGGAAAGCAACAATGGGACATGGTGGACCCTGGATTCAAGCTTTGCGCTCCAGTTCTGAAGAGAGCAGCAGGTAGACCAAGGAAGAGTCGAATCGGACCTCGCAGCGAAGGAGCTGGAGTTGGAGCAAGGAAGCGTAAGTGCACAAGATGTGGTGGGTCTGGTCATTTCGGTAAGTACTGTGATAACACAGTAGATCCAGCGTTCGGAGAGAGTTTTGATGAAGGCTTCGATGAAAATGTTGGTCAGCAGCCGGTTGCCTCAACAGATGATGAAAATGATGGACATCAGCCAGTTGCATCAGATGAGGATTTTTACGAGGTTCGAAATGATGATGGTCAACAGCCGCATGATTTTGACGATGATCCAAAATATCCTCCAAATAATGATTCAAGTGAGGCTCCAAATGATGATCCAAGTGAGGCTCCAAATAGTGATCATGGTGATCCAAGTGAGGCTCCAAATGGTGATCCAAATGATGATCATGGTGATCCAAGTGAGGCTCCAAATGATGATCCAAGTGAGGCTCCAAATGGCGACCAACCTTCTGTTGTTGTGAGTTCTGCTAGGTATGTAAATCTTGCAAGGGTCAAATAGTATTGTACATTTATGGGTCACTTGACAAGATCTCATTACCCTTTATGTTTTGCACAACTCTGTGATAGGTTTGAAGAAGATGCACAAGGTACCGACAACCAAGAGGAGAAGAGAAGAAGCAATGAGCACAAGGTGCACGAGGAGCAAAGTGATGGCAAGAAGCTCAAGGAACAGACAGAAGCCCGAACGCTATATATGAATAATTATGAAACATTATGAATAATGTTGTATTTCTGTTGGATGATGTTGGACTTATGTTAGAACTATGTTTGACATGATGTTTAAATGTGTTGGATGATGTTTGAATGAGCACATGGTTTTTCCTTTTTTTGATTTTTTTGAATTTTATTTTGCTCATTTGAATTCTGGTCAAACCTAACTTTGACCAAGATTTAAACAAGTCTAAAACATCAAAATGAATAACTAAGCCTGGATCCTTCTTAGTCAATCCAAAATGAAGCTGTGGTGAGGTTTTTGAAATTTTCATGAAAAATGTGCTAAAATGAGGGGTCCAAAGGTAGGGTAAACGGCCTCATTTCTAAGCAAGGTTTTTTTCGACCTTATCTAAATCAGCCAAATAACTTTCCTAAACATATATTCTATATATACAGACTATGTGCGCTGGTTTTTCCATTTTTTGATTTTTTTTAAATTTGTTTTGCTCATTTGAATTCTGGTCAAACTTAACTTTGACCAAGATTTAAACAAGTGTAAAACATCAAAAATGAAAAACTAAGCATGGATCCTTCTTAGTCACTCTAAAATGAAGCTGTGGTGAGTTTTTTGAAATTTTCATGTTTATTTCCCCAAAACACTTCTCTTCACTTCATACAAGAGAGTTTGAGATACTAGAGATATCATACAATACACATGAACTTAACGTTTAAATGTATGTAAACCTTGTTTATCAACTTAAATCGTTAGTATATGACATAAGAAGACTATGTGCGCAGTTTTTTTATTTTTCTGATTTTTATTTAATTTATTATGCTCATTTGAAGTCTGGTCAAACATAGCTTTGACTGCTCCAAACCCCTCCCAAACCCCGCTAACCCTAGCGCTGAACCAAGACCGTTCATCTAACCCTAACGCTGAACAAGGGCCGTCGATCTAACCCTTCTAGAAGGAATATGTGGGGAGGAGGGGGGCGATCCGCGAGATGCAATGTGATTGGCTGGGAGACTCTTTTTTTTTAAAACAAATATCGGGCGCGCTGGATGGACCGTTGGGCCGTCTCGTTGTCTGGGCCTGAGATCGCAGTAATTAGCCCGTCTCAGCCTTTCCAGGCCTTGCATGCATGCATGGGAGGCGTCGACGTGCATAGGCTGCGACGTGGGTTTGCATGCGCGGGAGGCTGCGACGTGCATGCATGCGAGCGAGGCGAGCGAGGCGCGCTAGGCGCGCTAGGCTAGCGAGGCCAGCTAGGTGGTTCAGGGCAGCGAGTCAGATGCACCATCTGGTCAAAGAGCTATGCAGTGATTCAAATGCATGCACGCGCCCCATGCATCATTTTTGTGCAAAAATTTAAGAGTGCAAAGCGTAACGGATACACACACGCGCCCGGATACCCACACGCATTCAGATTCACACACACACCATTCTCATCCTTTCCATCTTCCTCTCCCACCCACAGGCCTATAAATGGGGTGCCTATCTTCCTCTCCCACCCATAAGCTAGATACGATCCATTCTCTCCAACTTCAAACACCCAATCGACGGAGCCCTCCCCAAGCGAGACCATGCAGTTCAATGGGCCGACCTTCAGCCGTCCGCCTGTCGTGCCGGAGCTGCGCTACCCATCAGGCGTGCTCGTGGAGAGGGAGCTCCGTGTGTGGGCTATTTCAAGGTGGAGGGGTTCCGTCGAACTCACCCGCGCCTTCCTCAGAGCCGGCTATGCCCACCTCCCACGAGGCTCACCGAGGATGTTCACCCTCAACGAGGTTCGTGACTGCGGCGGCATCCTCCTACTGCTCACGGTCACCTTCACCAACCCGTTTGACGCGCGCGAGCTCCTCGGCCAAGTCTTTTGGTGCGGCTGCGAGGCCATCTTCTTCACCGTCTACAACATCTACACCAACTACAAGAACATCTTCCCCACTCCAGCCGGGATGCACTCCCTTCCCTACGACGACGACGAGGAGGTGTGAAGATGAAGACGGTGTTGAAGGGGTGCGCGCGGCCAAAGTGGAAGGAGGAGGTTAAGATGAAGAATGTTTTTTATTTGTTGCTTTTCTATGTCGTGTCGTGTCGTGTCATGTTTCGTCATGAATCCGTGAACTGTCTGTGAACTTATTATCCTTATTGTAATGGTACTTGTGTTGCATCTTATCTAACTTATTTATTAGGGTTTATTATGTGTGTTAAAAAATGTTCATGCCCAAACATATAATTTCTTCCCTAAACCAAGTCATGAAGCTCGAGAACTTGTGGTTTTCATTAATGAAAATCTGAGGGGGTGAGAAGCCCACCGTTTCATTCAAAAAAAAGTCATGAACTAACATGCAAATTTATTCCCTTTAAATCCTAAACCAAGTGCCACTCTAACACTAAACCAAGTGCCACTCTAACCAAAATTTCAGTGCAAACATATGTTTTCAACATTCCAACCCTCCAAAATTTCAGTGCAAAACAAAGGAAAACCACTCTCACGCGTGTGCAAACATTCACGGTCTCACTATTTTTTTTTGACAAATTTCGCAGTCTCACTATGTATACCTTCCTTCCCTACCCATGTCAAACTCTTGCCATCTCTCCTAGCGGTTACCAGCGCAGCCCTAAACACCACAAACCCACGCGGTCCTGGGTTCGAGTCCCCATCCGCACCAATTTTTTGTGCATTTTCCACCCTTCATTTTTTAGAGAAATTAGTTTTTACTCAATGTAATGCCCTTAAAAAATGTTCATTTATTTTGGCACTAGGTGTAAACCTCTACCAGAGCTGAGGCACATTTTCCATGACATTTTGGTATTTGATTTAAATCACGGTGTATTTGAATTGGATTACTTAAATTGCTATTAAATATTTAACAGCTTCAAAAAATTTCTAACCTTAATTGTTTGGCTCTGGAATAATTCATTAGCTGCATTTCATTGATCAAAAGTTTCTGAATTCCTCATATATTCTCCTTTTTTCAACATATTTAAATGTTGATCACTTCTTCTTTTTTTCCAACATTTAAACAACTTTGACCAACATTTAAACTAGGTGAATTTCTCATACAATTTCAAGATTACAAATTCCTCCATAATTCATGCCTTTCCATACATTTTCAACATTACAACCAGTGCGATTACCATACCTACAAATGCCCAAAAGTATTGGCAAATGGGTATTGGTAGTGCTTGATCTTCAAGCTTCGTAACCTTCTTCTTCAACATCCTAAGCTCAACAGCTAGCTCTCTGTCAGTGCGTGCTTCGCCCTCCATCTCTTCTTCCAGAGCTCGTGCTGCGACCACTACGGTTCGGGGCAGCATGCGCAACCATTCTTCATGCTCTTCTTGCAGTTCATTCATCAGAGTCTTGGCCAGAGCATCGACCCAAAGAAAGAAGCATGTCACCTGCATGATCACAGAACAGATCAAATCATTGCTCAAAGATCCCAACCACGAAAATGGTGCAATTGCCCCGATTCTTACCCCATTCTCGCTGCACACGTAGAACGGACGATTCTGGATCCTCAATGTGTGAGAAACCCTCCGATCAACGCTCGCCCGGCACCATGGACAGACGAAGACAAGCATCTCCACATGCGCCCAGCTCTGATCCGCAAGGTGGCGTGGGAGCTTGCGGAAGACATGGAGCTCGAAGCCGAACGGGATCTCAACACCGCCGCGCCCTCCACAGCTAGCTTCCCACCGCCGTCGTGCTCTCGCTCTCTCGCCATGGTCAGGGTTGTGCTCTCTGTCGCCGTGGTCACCGCCGTTGTCGCCCGCTTATATAGCACACCCACAACGGCTCTATGCTCAATGGCTCTCTGCTGGGTCCCGCAGGCCACGCGTGCAACGGTCTGAATAAAATTGGCTGCCTCTGCCGCCTGGTCCCACTTGTAAGGGACGAGTCAAAATGTTGACCTGACGAAGACGCCAAAGTTCACAGAATGAGTCGGTGCGCATGTACTAGGGGTAAAACTGAGCACAATTTGCATCTGAGGGCAAAACTGAGCACAGAGACACCACTGAGGGCAAAAGGATAATTTTTTATTTGGGCCTTTTCTCTTTTTTTGGCCACTCTTTTTTTTTCATCCGGAGTCTCATCCCGACTTATGGGGGAATCATAGTCTCCATCATCCTTTCCTCACTGGGACAATGCTCTAATAATGATGATCATCACACTTTTATTTTTCTTACAACTCAACAATTACAACTCGATACTTCGAACAAAATATGACTCTATATGAATGCCTCCGGCGGTGTACCGGGATATGCAATGAATCAAGAGCGACATGTATGAAAGAATTATGAAGGTGGCCTTGCCACAAATACAATGTCAACTACATGTTCATGCAAAAAGCAATATGACAAAAGTAATGTATGTCATATGAACGGAACGGTGGAAAGTTGCATGGCAATATATCTCGGAATGGCTATGGAAATGCCATGATAGGTACATATGGTGGCTGTTTTGAGGAAGGTATATGGTGGGTGTATGATACCGGTGAAAAGTGCGCGGTATTAGAGAGGCTAGCAATGGTGGAAGGGTGAGAGTGCGTATAATCCATGGACTCAACATCAATCAAAAGAACTCATGCACTTGTTGCAAAAATTTAGAAGTCATCAAAAACCAAAGCACTACACGCGTACTCCTAGGGGGATAGATTGGTAGGAAAAGACCATCGCTCGTCCCCGACTGGCACTCATAAGGAATACAATCAATAGATAAAATTGTGCTCCGACTTCATCACAAAGCGGTTCACCATATGTGCATGCTACGGGAATCACAAACTTCAACACAAACATTCTTTAAATTCATAATCACCCCAACTAGCATTGCTTTGATATTATCACCTCCATATCTCAAAAGAATTATCAAGAATCAAACTTATCTTAGTATTCAATGCACTCAAAAGAAAGTTTCACATATCTTGAATACCAAGTATATTATCTTTAAGCAAATTACCATGCTATTAACAACTCTCAAAATAATCTAAGTGAAGCATGAGAGATCAATAGTTTCTTTAAAACAAATCCACCACCGTGCTCTAAAAGACCTAAGTGAAGTACTAGAGCAAAAATTATTACGCTCAAAAGATATAAGTGAAGCACTATGAGCAAAACTATCAAGCTCAAAAGATATAAGTGAAGCACTATGAGCAAAACTATCAAGCTCAAAAGATATAAGTGAAGCACATAGAGTATTCTAGCAAATTCCAAATCATGTATGGATCTCTCAAAAGGTGTGTACAGCAAGGACGATTGTGGTAAACTAACAAGCAAAGATGCAAATAATACAAGACGCTCCAAGCAAAACACATAACATGTGGTGAATAAAAATATAGCTCCAAGTAAATTACCAATGGAAGTAGACGAAAGAGGGGACGCCTTCCGAGGCATCCCCAAGCTTTGAATTTTTGGTGTCCTTGGGTTATCTTGGGGGTGCCATGGGCATCCCCAAGCTTAGGCTCTTGCCACTCTTTGTTCCATAATCCATCCAAAGAATTCACCCAAAACTTGAAAACTTCACAACACAAAACTCAATAGAAATCTCGTGAGCTCCGTTAGTGAAAGAAAACAAAAGACTACTTTAATGTACTGTAATGAACTCATTATTTATTTATATTGGTGTTAAACCTAATGTATTCCAACTTCCTTATGGTTTATAAACTAATTTATTAGCCATAGATGCATTGAAATAAGCAAACAACACACGAAAAACAGAATCTGTCAAAAACAGAACAGTCTGTAGCAATCTGTAACTAACGCAAACTTCTGGAACTCTAAAAATTCTACCAAAATAGGACGTAGTGGAAAATTTGTTTATTGATCAGCAGAAAAAAGAATCAATGCAAAATCACGTTTCTGTGATTTACTGAATTTTTTCTCGTGAGCGCAAAGTTTCTGTTTTTCAGCAGAATCAAATCAACTATCATCAGCTTATCCTATAGGTTCTACTTGGCAGAAATACTAATTAAAACATAAAACCACATCTAAACAGAAAGTAGAAACAAAATTTAACACTAAACAGGAACAAAAACAAAGAACAAAAAATAAAATTGGGTTGCCTCCCAACAAGCGCTATCGTTTAACGCCCCTAGCTAGCCATAAAAGCAAGGATAGATCTAGCTTTTGCCATCTTTGGTAGGCAATCCATAAGTGGCTATCATGATAGATTCATATGGTAATTTTATTTTATTTCTAGGGAAGTGTTCCATACCCTTTCTCAAGGGAAATTGGAATCTAATATTCCCTTCCTTCATATCAATAATCGCACCAATTGTTCTAAGGAAAGGTCTACCAAGAATAATAGGACATGAAGGATTGCAATCTATATCAAGAACGATAAAATTTACGGGCACATAATTCCTATTTGCAAAAATAAGAACATCGTTAATTCTTCCCATAGGCTTTTTAATAGTGGAATCCGCAAGATGCAAGTTTAGAGAGCAATCTTCAATGTCGCGGAAATCTAGCAAATCACACAAAGTTTTGGGAATAGTGGAGACACTACCACGCAAATCACACAAAGCATGAAACTCATAATCTTTAATTTTAATTTTGATAGTAGGTTCCCACTCATCATAGAGTTTTCTAGGTATAGAAACTTTCAACTCAAGTTTTTCTTCATAAGATTGCATGAAGGCATCAACAATGTGTTCGGTAAAGGCCTTATTTTGACTATAAGCATGAGGAGAATCTAGCATGGATTGCAACAAGGAAATACAACCAATCAAAGAGCAATTTTCATAATTAAATTCCTTGAGATCCAAAATAGTGGGTTTAGCAACATCTAGGTTTTTATTTCTTTCAATCCCACTTTCATCAATTTCATCATCAAGATCTAGAAACTCCGAATTCTTAGAACGCCTTCTAGGTAAAGGAAGATCATATTCAGTTTCATCAAGATTCATATTGCAAAACAAAGATTTACTAGGGGACACATCAATAACTTTTAGATCTTCATCTTGATTTTCATAGGAATTGGAAGAACACGCTTTCATAAAGGCATCTTTGGAAGCACGCATCCTAGCGGTTCTTTCTTTGCACTCATCAATGGAAATTCTCATGGCTTTGAGGTACTCATTGATATCATGCTTAGGAGGAATAGATCTAAGCTTTAAAGAATCAATTTCAAGACAAATTCTATCAATGTTCCTAGCCAAATCATCAACTTTAAGCAATTTCTCTTCAAGCAAAGCATTAAAATTCTTTTATGAATTCATAAACTCTTTAACACTACTCTCAAATTCAGAGGGCATCTTATTAAAATTTCCATAAGAGTTGTTGTAGGAATTTCCATAATTATTAGAAGGATTACTAGGATAAGGCCTAGGATTAAAATTCCCTCTATACGCGTTATTTCCAAAACTATTCCTACCAACAAAATTCACATCCATAGATTCATTATTATTCTCAATCAAAGTAGATAAAGGCATATCATTGGGATCAAGAGAAGTATTTTTAGTAGCAAACACCTTCATAAGTTCATCCATCTTTTCACTCAAAACATTGATTTCTTCTATAACATGCACTTTTTTACTAGAAGATCTTTCGTTGTGCCATTGAGAATAATTAGCCATAATATTATCAAGTAATTTTGTAGCATCTCCTAATGTAATTTCCATAAACGTGCCTCCTGCGGCCGAATCTAAAAGATTTCTAGAAGCAAAATTCAATCCGGCATAAAATTTTTGTATGATCATCCATAAATTCAAACCATGAGTAGGGCAATTGCGAAGCATCAATTTCATTCTTTCCCAAGAGTGGGCAACATGCTCATGATCAAGTTGTTTAAAATTCATAATATCGTTCCTAAGAGTGATGATCTTAGTGGGAGGAAAATATTTAGATATAAAAGCATCTTTGCACTTGTTCCAAGAATCAATACTATTTTTAGGCAAAGACGAAAACCAAACTTTAACACGATCTCTAAGTGAAAACGGAAATAACTTCAATTTGACAATATTATTATCCGTATCTTTCTTCTTTTGCATATCACACAAATCAACAGAATTATTTAGATGAGTAGCGGCATCTTCACTAGGAAGGCCGGCGAATTGATCTTTCATAACAAGATTCAGCAAAGCGGTATTGATTTCACAAGACTTATCATTATTAAGAGGAGCAATCGGAGTACTAAGGAAATCATTATTATTGGTATTCGAGAAGTCACACAATTTGGTATTATCTTGCGCCATGGCAACAAGTAATCCAACACACAAGCAAACAAAAAGGCAAACGAGAAAAAGGCGAAAGGGAAAGAGAGGAGGAGATTGGGAAAGAGAGGGCGAATAAAATGGCAAGGGTGAAGTGGGGGAGAGGAAAACGAGAGGCAAATGATGTAATGCGAGAGATAGGGATTGTGATGGGTACTTGGTATGGTTGACTTTTGCGCAAACTCCCCGGCAACGGCGCCAGAAATTCTTCTTGCTACCTCTTGAGCACTGCGTTGGATTTCCCCGAAGAGGAGAGGATGATGCAGTAAAGTAGCGTAAGTATTTCCCTCAGTTTTTGAGAACCAAGGTATCAATCCAGTAGGAGATCACGCATGAGTCCCTCGTACCTACACAAAACGATAGCTACTCGCAACCAACACGATTAGGGGTTGTCAATCCCTTCACGGTCACTTACGAGGGTGAGATCTGATAGAGATGATAAATAATATTTTTGGTATTTTTTATATAGAGATGCAAAGTAAAAAGTAAAAGGTAAAGTAGAAAAAAAGCAAGTAAATAAAGTAATGGAGATTGATATGATGAGAATAGACCCGGGGGCCATAGGTTTCACTAGTGGCTTCTCTCAAGAGCATAAGTATTCTACGGTGGGTGAACAAATTACTGTTGAGCAATTGATAGAATTGAGCATAATTATGAGTATATCTAGGTATGATCATGTGTATAGGCATCACGTCTGAGACAAGTAGATCGAAACGATTCTGCATCTACTACTATTACTCCACTCATCGACCGCTATCCAGCATGCATCTAGAGTATTAAGTAAAAAATAGAGTAACGCCTTAAGCAAGATGACATGATGTAGAGGGATAAATTCATGAAATATGATAAAAACCCCATCTTGTTATCCTTGATGGCAACAATACAATACGTGCCTTGCTGCCCCTGCTGTCACTGGGAAAGGACACCGCAAGATTGAACCCAAAGTTAAACACTTCTCCCATTGCAAGAACTACCAATCTAGTTGGCCAAACCAAACGGATAATTCGAAGAGACTTGCAAAGATAACTCAATCATACATCAAAGAATTCAGAGAAGATTCAAATATTATTCATAGATAAGCTGGATCATAAACCCACAATTCATCGGTCTCAACAAACACACCGCAAAAAGAAGATTACATCGAATAGATCTCCACAAGAGAGGGGGAGAACATTGTATTGAGATCCAAAAAGAGAGAAGAAGCCATCTAGATACTAGCTATGGACCCGAAGGTCTGAAGTAAACTACTCACACTTCATCGGAGAGGCTATGGTGTTGATGTAGAAGCCCTCCGTGGTAGATTCCCCCTCCGGCAGAGCTCGGGAAGAGGCCCCAAGATGGGATCTCGCGGATACAGAAAGTTGCGGCGGTGGAATTAGGTTTTTGGCTCTGTGTTTGATCTGACGGGTGTACGTAGGTATATATAGGAGGAAGGAGTACATCGGTGGAGCAATAGGGGGCCCACGAGGCAGGGGTGCGTCCTAGGGGGGCGCCCCCCACCCTCGTGACCTCCTCGGTTGTTTCTTGGAGCAGGGTCCAAGTCTCCTAGATCATGTTCGGTGAGAAAATCACGTTCCCGAAGTTTCATGCCGTTTGGACTCCGTTTGATATTCTGTTTCTCCGAAATACTAAAATAGGCAAAAAACTGCAATCCTGGGTTGGGCCTCCGGTTAATAGGTTAGTCCCAATAATAATATAGAAGTGGAAAATAAAGCCCAATATAGTCCAAAACAGTAGATAAAGTAGCATGGAGCAATCAAAAATTATAGATACGTTGGAGACGTATCAGGTCTTCACTCAAGTCAAGACATACAAGTACCCATCACAAACTCATCTCCCTCGCATTTACATTATTTGCCATTTGCCTCTCGTTTTCCTCGCCCCCACTTCACCTTTGCCGTCTTATTTTCCCTCTCTCTCCCAATCTTCTTCTCCTCTCTTTTCCGCTTGCCTTCTTCTTCCTCTCTTTCTCTTGCCTTTTTCTGTTTGCTTGTGTGTTGGATTACTTGTCGCCATGGTGCAAGATAATACCAAATTGTGTGATTTATCGAATACCAATAATAATGATTTCCTTAGTACTCCAATTGCTCCTCTTAATGATGTTGAGTCTTGTGAAATCAATACTGCTTTGCTGAATCTTGTTATGAAAGATCAATTCGCCGGCCTTCCTGGTGAAGATGCCGCTACTCATCTAAACAATTTTTTTTGATTTGTGTGATATGCAAAAGAAGAAAGATATGGATAATGATATTGTTAAATTTAAGTTATTTCCGTTTTCACTTAGAGATCATGCTAAAGTTTGGTTTTGGTCTTTGCCTAAAAATAGTATTGATTCTTGGAACAAGTGCAAAGATGCTTTTATCTCTAAGTATTTTCCTCCCGCTAAGATTATCACTCTTAGGAACGATATTATGAATTTTAAACAACTTGATCATGAGCATGTTGCCCAATCTTGGGAAAGAATGAAATTGATGATTCACAATTGTCCTACTCATGGTTTGAATTTATGGATGATCATACAAAAATTTTATGCCGGTTTGAACTTTGCTTCTAGGAATCTCTTAGATTCGGTCGCGGGAGGCACATTTATGGAAATCATGTTAGGAGATGCTACAAAACTTCTTGATAATATTATGGCTAATTATTCTCAATGGCACACCAAAAGATCTTCTAGTAAAAAAGTGCATGCTATAGAAGAAATCAATGTTTTGAGTGGAAAGATGGATGAACTTATGAAGTTGTTTGCTACTAAAAATACTCCTCTTGATACCACTGATATGCCTTTGTCTACTTTGATTGAGAATAATAATGAATCTATGGATGTGAATTTTGTTGGTAGGAATAGTTTTGGAAACAATGCCTTTATAGGAAACTTTAATGCTAGACCGTTCCCTAGTAATTCCTGTAATAATTATGGAAATTTCTACAATAATTCTTATGTAAATTTTAATAATATGCCCTCTGATTTTGAGAATAGTGTGAAAGAATTTATGATTTCTCAAAAGAATTTTAATGCTTTGCTTGAAGAAAAATTGCTCAAACTTGATGATTTGGCTAGGAACGTTGATAGACTTTCGCTTGATGTTGATTCTCTTAAACTTAGATCTTCTCCTCCTAAGCATGATATCAATGAGTCTCTCAAAGTAATGATAATTTCCATTGACGAGTGCAAGGAAAGAACCGCTAGATTGCGTGCTAAGAAAGATAGCTTTATAAAAGCGTGTTCTTCTAGTTTCCATGAAAATAATGATGAAGATCTTAAAGTTATTGATGCGTCTCCTATTAGATCTATGTTTTGCAATATGAATCTTGATAATTATGGGACTGATGATGAGTCAACTTTACCTAGAAGGCGTCCCAAGAATTCGGAGTTTTTAGATCTTGATGCTAAATTTGGTAAAAGTGGGATTGGAGAGGTCATGACTTTAAATAGTATTGAACCCACTATCTCGGATTTCAAGGAATTTGATTATGATAATTGTTCCTTAGAAGGTTGTATTTCCTTGTTGCAATCCGTTGTTAATTCTCCTCATGCTTATAGTCAAAATAAAGCTTTTACCAAACATATCGTTGATGCCTTGTTGCAATCTTATGATGAAAAACTTAATTTGGAAGTTTCTATACAAAGAAAACTTAACGATGAGTGGGAACCTACTATAAAGATTAGAATTAAAGATCATGAGTGTTTTGCTTTGTGTGATTTGGGTGCTAGTGTTTCCATGATTCCGAAAACTTTACGTGATATTCTAGGTTTCCACGATCTTGATGATTGCTCTTTAAATTTGCACCTTGCGGATTCCACCATTAAAAAGCCAATGGGAAGGATCAATGATGTCCTTATTGTTGCAAATAGAAATTTGGTGCCCGTTTATTTTATCGTTCTTGATATAGATTGCAATCTTTCTTGCCCTATTATTCTTGGTAGACCTTTCCTTAGAACGATTGGTGCGATTATTGATATGAAGGAAGGGAATATTAGATTCCAATTTCCATTAAAGAAAGGCATGGAGCACTTTCCAAGAAAGAAAGTAAAATTACCTTATGAATCTATCATGCGGGCTACTTATGAATCAAGTGCCAAAGATGGCACTACTTAGATCTATCTTCGCTTTTATGCCTAGCTAGGGGCATTAAGCGATAGCGCTAGTTGGGAGGCAACCCAATTTTCTTTGTGTTTTTTGTTTTTGTTTCTGTTTAGTAATAAGTTTTTGCTTCTACTTTCTGTTTAGAGGTGTTTTTATCTTTTAATTAGTGTTTGTGCCAAGTAGAACCTATAGGATAAACTATGATGATAGTTGATTTGATTCTGCTGAAAAACAGAAACTTTGCGCTCACGAGAAAAAATTCAATAAACAGAAACGAGCTTTTGCATTGATTATTTTTGGTGCTGATGAATAAACAAATTTTCCAGTACGTCCTATTTTGGTCGGATTTTTAAAGTTCCAGAAGTTTGCGTTAGTTACAGATTGCTACAGACTGTTCTGTTTTTGACAGATTCTGTTTTTCGTGTGTTGTTTGCTTATTTTGATGCATCTATGGCTAATAAAATAGTTTATAAACCATAGAGAAGTTGGAATACAGTAGGTTTAACACCAAAATAAATAAATAATGAGTTCATTACAGTATCTTATGTGGTGGTTTTGTTTTCTTTCACTAACAGAGCTTATAAGATTTCCTGTTGAGTTTTGTGTTGTGAAGTTTTCATGTTTTGGGTAAAGCTTTTATGGAGTATGGAATAAGGAGTGGCAAGAGCCTAATCTTGGGGATGCCCAAGGCATCCCAAGATATTCAAGGATAGCCAAAAGCCTAAGCTTGGGGATGCCCTGGGAAGGCATCCCCTCTTTCGTCTTCGTTCATTGGTAACTTTACTTGGAGCTATATTTTTATTCGCCACATGATATGTGTTTTGCTTGGAGCGTCGTGTATTATATTAGTCTTTGATTTTTAATTTACCACAATCATCCTTGCTGTACACACCTTTTGGGAGAAGCCTATTTTATTAGAATTTGCTAGAATACTCTATGTGCTTCACTTATATCTTTTTGAGCTTGATAGTTTTTTCTCTAGTGCTTCACTTATATCTTTTTGAGCACGGTGGTGAATTATTTTGTAGAAATTGCTAGTCTCTCATGCTTCACTTATATCTTTTTGAGAGTCTTTTTGAACAACATGGTATTTGCTATGGTTACAATTTAGTCCTAGAATGGTAGGCATCCAAGTTGGGTATAATAAAAACTATCATAGGATGTGAATTGGATGCTATGATCAATTTGATACTTGATAATAGTTTTGAGATATGGAGGTAGTGATATTAAAGTCATGCTAGTTGGGTGATTATGAATTTAAAGAATGCTTGTGTTGAAGTTAGCAAGTCCCGTAGCGTGCACGTATGGTTAAAGTTGTGTAACAAATTTGAAACATGAAGTGCACCTGGCTTGTGCATCCTTATGAGTGGCGGTCGGGGAAGAGCGATGGTCTTTTCCTACCAATCTATCCCCCTAGGAGCATGCACGTAGTGCTTGATTTTTGATGACTTCTAAATTTTGGCAATAAGTATATGAGTTCTTTTTTACTAATGTTGAGTCCATGGATTATCCGCACTTTTACCTTTCCACCATTGCTAGCCTCTTCGGTACCGTGCATTGCCCTTTCTCACCTTGAGAGTTGGTGCAAACTTCGCCAGTGCATCCAAACCCCGTGATACGATACGCTCTATCACACATAAACCTCCTTATATTTTCCTCAAAACAGCCACCATACCTACCTATTATGGCATTTCCATAGCCATTCCAAGATATATTGCCATGCAACTTTCCACCGTTCCATTTATCATCATCATGACATACATTACTTTTGTCATATTGCCATTGCATGATCATGTAGTTGACATCGTATTCGTGGCAAAGCCACCATGCATTATTTTTCATACATGTTACTCTTGATTCATTGCACCATCCCGGTACACCGCCGGAGGCATTCATATAGAGTCATATCTTGTTCTAGTTTCGAGTTGTAATTCATATGTTGTAATCAATAGAAGTGTGATGATCATCATTATTAGAGCATTGCCCAAAAATAAAAAAAAATAAAAAAAAGAATAAAGTCCAAAAGAAAAAAAAGAAAGGCCCAAAAAAAGCAAAAAAGAAAATAAATAAAATAAATAAAAAGGGCAATGTTACTATCTCTTTTTCCACACTTGTGCTTCAAAGTAGCACCCTGTTCTTCATGTAGTGAGTCTCATATTTTTTGCTTCAAAGTAGCACCATGTTTTTCATATAGTGAGTATCATAAGTTGTCTTTTTCATACTAGTGGGAATTTTTCATTATAGAACTTGGCTTGTATATTCCTACGATGGGCTTCCTCAAATGCCCTAGGTCTTCGTGAGCAAGCAAGTTGGATGCACACCCACTAGTTTTCTTTTGTTGAGCATTTATAGCTCTAGTGCATCCGTTGCATGGCAATCCCTACTCCTCATGTTGACATCAATTTATGGGCATCTCCATAGCCCGTTGATTATCCTCATCAATGTGAGACTTTCTCCTTTTTTGTCTTCTCCACACAATCCCCATCATCATATTCTATTCCACCCATAGTGCTATATCCATGGCTCACGCTCATGTATTGCGTGAAGGTTGAAAAAGTTTGAGATTATTTAAGTATGAAACAATTGCTTGGCTTGTCATCGGGGGTATAGAAGTTGGGAACATCTTTGTGTGACGAAAATGAAGCATAGCCTAACTATATGATTTTGTAGGGATGAACTTTCTTTTGCCATGTTATTTTGAGAAGACATGATTGCTTTGATTAGTATGCTTGAAGTGTTACTATTTCTTTTATCAATATGCACTTTTATTTTGAATCATTTGGATCTGAACATTCATGCCACAATAAAGAAAATTACATTAAGAATTATGCTAGGTAGCATTCCACATCAAAAATTATCTTTTTATCATTTACCTACTCGAGGACGAGCAGGAATTAAGCTTGGGGATGCTTGATACGTCTCCAACGTATCTATAATTTTTGATGTTCCATGCTATTATATTACCCCTTTTGGATGTTTATGGGCTTTATTTTACACATTTATATCATTTTTGAGACTAACCTACTAACCGGAGGCCCAACCCCTATTGTTGTTTCTTTTCCTATTTCAGTATTTCGAAGAAAAGGAATATCAAACGGAGTCCAAACGGAATGAAAACTTCGGGAGCGTGATTTTTGGAACAAACGTGATCCCGAGGACTTGGAGTGCAAGTCAAGAAGCAGCCGAGGCCTCCACGAGATAGGAGGGCCCCCCTCCCTATAGGGCGCGCCCCCTGTCTCGTGGGCCCCTCGGGCGTCCACCGACGTACTTCTTCCTCCTATATAAGCCTATGTACCCCGAAAACATCCAGGGAGCAACCGAAACACAATTTCCACCACCGTAACCTTCTGTATCCGCGAGATCTCATCTTTGAGCCTTCGCCGGCACTCTGCCGGAGGGGGAATCGACCATGGAGGGCTTCTACATCAACACCATAGCCCTCCCGATGAGTTGTGAGTAGTTTACCACAGACCTACGGGTCCATAGTTATTAGCTAGATGGCTTCTTCTCTCTTTTTGGATCTCAATACAATGTTCTCCCCCTCTCCTGTGGAGATCTATTTGATGTAATCTCTTTCTGCGGTGTGTTTCTCGAGATCCGATGAATTGTGGGTTTATGATCAAGTTTATCTATGAATAATATTTGAATATTCTCTGAATTCTTTTATGTATGATTGAGTTATCTTTGCAAGTCTCTTCGAATTATCAGTTTGGTTTGGCCTACTAGATTGATCTTTCTTGCCATGGGAGAAGTGCTTAGCTTTGGGTTCAATCTTGCGGTGTCCTTACCCAGTGACAGAAAGGGTTGCAAGGCACGTATTGTATTGTTGCTATCGAGGATAAAAAGATGGGGTTTATATCATATTGCTTGAGTTTATCCCTCTACATCATGCCATCTTGCTTAATGCGTTATTCTATTCTTTGTGAACTTAATACTCTAGATGCAAGCAGGAGTCGGTCGATGTGTGGAGTAATAGTAGTAGATGCAGGCAGGAGTCGGTCTACTTTTTGCGAACATGATGCCTATATACATGATCATGCCTAGATAATCTCATAATTATTCGCTTTTCTATCAATTGCTCGACAGTAATTTGTTCACCCACCGTAATACTTATGCTATCTCGAGAGAAGCCTCTAGTGAAACCTATGCCCCCTGGGTCTATCTCTTATCATATTTGCTTCCAATCTACTTTTATTTGCATCTTTACTTTTTGCATCTATATTATAGAATACCAAAAATATATTTATCTTATCATACTATCTCTTTTAGATCTCACTTTCGTGAGTGGCCGTGAAGGGATTGACAACCCCTTTATTGCGTTGGTTGCGAGTTCTTTGTTTGTTTGTGTAGGTTCGTGGGACTTGTTGAGGAGCCTCCTACTAGATTGATACCTTGGTTCTCAAAAACTGAGGGAAATACTTATGCTACTCTGCTGCATCACCCTTTCCTCTTCAAGGAAAACCAACGCAAGCTCAAGACATAGCAGAGCTCACCAAGCACATCGGTGTGGGTGTCCACTTTGTGCGTGCTGCTGTGCAGGATCAGACTCTCGCTCTTCACTATGTGCCCTCTGAGTTACAGTTGGCAGACTTCTTCATGAAGGCTCAGACTCGCGTGCAGCTTAGTTTTCTTCTCTCCAATCCCATTGTTGTTGATCCACCATGAGTTTGAGGGGGGATGTTAGATGTGTATAGCCCTTTTCGGTTTATCCCCATTGTATAAGGGGTCTCTTGCACTTTACCCTACACATGTATTTGTATTGGCCTTTGGCCCTCCTGTGAATGCAGTTGCTATTTATCCAACATGAAGCACTGATGCCAAGCATAGGCGGCAACATAGGAACCGACAAAGGAGGAGGACCAGATCAGATCTTTCTTGGGGAAGCCATGGAGAGAGCAAGCTTTGAGCGTTAGATTCCTCGATTCGGAATGCAGCTTCGGGAGGTAGCAGAGTAGGTGCGGATGGCGCCGTGCAGGTCGAAGTGGACTTCGGTGGCGGGGACTACCGTGGAATGAGGCGGTGTCAGACCTATCTCTGAATCTAACTGAAGAACTGAACACTTGCTTCTGAGCTGAGGACGTAGTCGGCGTTGATCCTTCATCGGACGGACTAAGGGCATCTCCAAGGCGGACCGGAAAATGGTCCACGTCCGTCCGGACCGCTGGAGCCATCCAACGCGGGCTTGTATTGGCCCGCAGGACGATCCAGACACGATTTCTTTCGAGATAAAAATGGGAAGGTTTATGGGAGTCCGAACACCCGAAACGTATGAATCCAACAGGCCCACCCAAAATCCTTGCTGTATCCCACGACTTCATCTTTGTCATTTTCTCTCATTCGTTCTTTCTTTCTTTCCTTCACCGCCGCTCCATCACCCTGGCCACCACGCCACACCACTACTGGGGAAAAGCCTATACACAGAGGTATAGCAGTAGCGCCGGTTAAAATAGGGCACTACTGCTAATTTGTAGTAGCGTGTTCGTGCAAAGCGCACTATAGCTTAAACTATAGCAGTAGCGCATGTTCAGAAACAAGCGCTACCACTATAATTTCCACCGTGTTGGCGGTAGGCTAGGAGTAGTAGTAGAGATTCCGAGCGAAGCGTGCTACCACTATGCTCATTGTTGCAGCGCGTTTCCTGCGTACAACGCTACTAGGGCCTGAGTGCCATGATTTCAGATCTAAACCTATTATGTTTTCATGAATACATGTGTGTTCTTGATCCTATCTTGCAAGTATATAGTCACCTATTACGTGTTATGATCCGACAACCCCGAAGTGACAATAATCGGGACACTTCTCGGTGATGACCATAGTTTGAGGAGTTCATGTATTCACCATGTGTTAATGCTTTGGTCCGGTTCTCTATTAGAAGGAGGCCTTAATATCCCTTAGTTTCCACTAGGACCCCGTTGCCACGGGAGGGTAGGACAAAAGATGTCATGCAAGTTCTTTTCCATAAGCACGTGTGACTATTTACGGAATACATGCCTACATTACATTGATGAACTGGAGCTAGTTCTATATCACCCTATGTTATAACTATTGCATGAGGAATCGCATCCTGCATAATTATCCATCACTGATCCATTGCCTACGAGATTTTCATATATTGTTCTTCGCTTATTTACTTTTCCGTTGCTACTGTTACAACTACTACAAAAACCCAAAAACATTTACCTTTTCTGTTGCTACTGTTACCATTACTATCATACCACTTTTGCTACTAAACACTTTGCTGCAGATACTAAGTTATCCATGTGTGGTTGAATTGACAACTCAACTGCTAATACTCAAGAATATTCTTTGGCTCCCCTTGTGTCGAATCAATAAATTTGGTTTGAATACTCTACCCTTGAAAGCTGTTGCGATCCCCTATACTTGTGGGTTATCAAGACTAATTTCTGGCGCCATTGTCGGGGAGCATAGATCTATTCTCTAAGTCACTTGGGATTTATATCTGTTGATCACTATGAAGAACTTGAAAGACGCTGAGACCAAGATTTTGCCCTCAACTACGAGGGGAGGTAAGGAACTGCCATCTAGCTCTGCACTAGATTCTCCTTCCGTTATTGATAGGCTTGCGACACCTAAACCTGCTACTGCTATGAATTCTGATATCTCGCATGTTATTGATGATGCCACTTCTGCTATGCATGATGAAACTACTTCTGTGCATGATACTACTTTTCCATTAGGTGAATTTGTTGATGAAAAACTTGCTAGAGTTAGGGGGAATGAAAATATTGAAGAACCTATTATTGATGATAGTGATGATGAACGTTCCCCCAATGATTATGTATTACCTATTGTTCCTAAGGGTTATGTTATGAACAAAGAAGCTTCTGAAGCTATTCTTGCTTGCAATGATAGAAATGATCTTAAGAAATTATTAGCTAAATGGAAGCAGCAGTCTCTTAATGCTAGAATGAAACCCGATCCTACTTTTACTACTTCACCTATCTGTGTTACTAATAAGGATTATGAATTCTCTATTGATCATGATATTGTCACTTTAGTTGAATCTGATCCTTTTTATGGCCTTGAATCTGAAACTCTTGTGGCACATCTTACCAAGTTAAATGATATAGCCACCCTATTTACTCATGATGAGAAGTCTCACTATTTATATATCCTTAAGATATTTCTGTTCTCATTAAAGGGTGATGCTAAGACTTGGTATAATTCTCTTGCTCCTGGTTGTGTGCGTAGTCCCCAGGATATGATTTATTACTTCTCTGCTAAATATTTCCCTACTCATAAGAAATAAGCTGCCTTGCGAGAAATATATAATTTTGTGCAAACCAAAGACGAGAGTCTCTCACAAGCTTGGGGGAGGCTTCTCCAGTTGCTTTATGCTTTGCCTGATCATCATCTTAAGAAAAATGAAATACTTGATATCTTTTATAATGGACTAACTGATGCTTCCAAGGACCACTTGGATAGTTGTGCTGGTTGTGTTTTCAGGGAAAGAACAGTCGACGAAGCTGAAATATTATTGAATAATATGTTGACTAATGAAAATAATTGGACTCTTCCCGAGCCAGTTCCTGAAGTAATTCCTCAACCAATTGAGCCAACTCCTGAGCCTATTCCTAAACCCACTCCGAAGAAAAGAGGTGTTTTATTCCTCAGTCCTGAAGATATGCAAGAGGCAAAGAAATCAATGAAAAAAAGGTATTAAAGCTGAAGATGTTAAGAATTTACCTCCTATCGAAGAAATACATGGTCTGAATATACCGCCTGAAGAACCACATTGTCTTGATAACCCGACATAGGTAGTAAAGGTAAACTCTCTCTATAGATATGATAAAATTGAGATACCCTCTACTAAATTTCATAGCCCATGCTTAGATGAATTTGATGACTTTATGGCTAGACAAGAAAGTTTTAATGCTTATGTTGGTAGAGAGTTAAAGAATAATGCTTTCGAGATAGGACGCGTAGGTGATAATCTGGCTAGAGTTAAAGATGAACTTCACCGCGTTAGCAAATATGCTTCTATGGTTGCTACTCAAGCCGAGCAAGTGCTCAAGGCTCAAAATGATTTGCTTGATGAATTGAATAATAGAAATGACTTTGCTGTTAGAGTGGCTACTAGAACTGGTAGAATGACTCAGGAACCTTTGTATCCTGAAGGCCACCCTAAAAGAATTGAACAAGATTCTTAGAATAATAATCTAGATGTTCCTAGTTCTTCTAAGAAGAAGAAAAAGAAGAATGATAGGACTGTGCAAACTTCTAGTGAACCTAATATAGAAACACTTGAGAATCCCAATGATACTTCTATCTCTGATGCTGAAACACAATCCGGAGATGAACATGAACCTGATGATAATGCTAATAATGATGTTCATGTGGATGCTCAACCTAGTAATAACAATGATGTAGAGATTGAAACTGCTTTTGATCTTGATAACCCACAATCAAGAAACCAATGTTACGATAAGAGAGATTTTGTTGCTAGGAAGCACGGTAAAGAAAGAGAACCATGGGTTCAGAAACCCATGCCCTTTCCTCCTAAACGATCCAAGTCAAAGAATGATGAGGATTTTGAGCGCTTTGCTGAAATGATTAGACCTATTTTCTTACGTATGCGCTTAACTGATATGCTTAAAGTAAATCCTTATGCTAAATACATGAAGGATATCATCACAAATAAAAGAAAGATACCGGAAGCTGAAATTTCCACCATGCTTGCTAATTACACTTTTAAGGGTGGAATACCAAAGAAACTTGGAGATCCGGGTGTTCCAACTATACCATGCTCCATTAAAAGAAATTATGTTAGAACTGCTTTATGTGATCTTGGAGCCGGTGTTAGTGTTATGCCTCTCTCTTTATATCGTAGACTTGAATTGAATAAGTTGACATCTACTGAAATATCTTTACAAATGGCTGATAAATCAACTGCTATACCTGTCGGTATTTGTGAGGATGTGCCTGTTGTGGTTGCAAATGTCACTATCTTAACAGACTTTGTTATTCTTGATATTCCCGAGGACGATAGTATGTCTATTATCCTTGGTAGACCTTTTCTTAATACTGCAGGGGCTGTTATTGATTGCAACAAAGGCAATGTCACTTTTCATGTTAATGGCAATGAGCATACGGTACACTTTCCGAGGAAACAATCTCAAGTTCATAGCATCAATTCTATTGGAAAAATTCCAACTATTATTTTTGGAGGTTTTGAATTTCCTCTCCCTACTGTCAAGAAAAAGTATGATATTCTTATTGTTGGGGATTTTCATATCCCCGTTAAGGTAACTTAGTGTTATTCGAAATTTCTCCGGTCCGTGTTATTCGGAATGAGTTTGTTAACAAGACTTGATCAACCTTGTTAGCGGATTCATTTTGATGACCACGAGATGGATGAAACTAGAAGGTACAACCTTCTGTACCCTCTTTTTACTTTCTATTTTTTAGAATAAATAAAGAAAAAATAGTATTATCCGTCTGTTTTCTGATTTATCCGTGCAATAAAAAATAGTCCGAAAATAAAAGTGCTCCAAATGCCCTGTAAATTTAGTATGATTTTTTCTGGAATATTTGAGGATTTTAGGCACTGAAAACACTGCAAAAGGGGCAAGCACCAGGCCACGAGAGAGGAGGGCGCGCCCCACCTGTAAGGCGTGCCCCCCTATCTCGTGGGCCCCTGGTGGCTCCCCTCCACTTATGCCAGCACCCACACACTCCATCTTCTACGCAAAAAAAACTCCCATCTAGCTCAAGCACGAGTTCTAGCTTGTTTTGCTGCAATTTTCGATCTCTTTGCTCAAAGCTCCATTCACAAAACTGCTTTGGGACATTGTTGCTTGGTATGTGACTCCTCCATTGGTCCAATTAGTTTTTGTTCTAGTGCTTTATCCATTGCAAATCCTTGCTGTCTTGGTGACCCTTTTCTTGAGCTTGCATGTTAAATTTTTGAGGTCCCAAGTAATTCTAATGCATGATATGGGCTCTAGGCACTTGTAGGAGTAGTTGCTATCAATCTTGTTTAGTTTTATGCACTTTTATTTTGAAGTTACTAATATTTCAGAAATTTTCAGAAAAAGAAATATGCTTAGGGAATGTATCAAGGTGGTTCCTCGGCAAAGAAAGGGCCAAGGATTGCTATACGTGAGCAAGATGTTGAATTGCCGAGGAATGCATGTGTACGAGCCTGTGAGTGGCCATCCGATGATTTTATGATTGAAGCAGGCTTCGAGGAGGAATTTGACGTGTATGTGCGTAATGCTGAGCTGGAGGACTTCTTACAAGATAAGTGTCCTGAGTACTCTCAATTGACTGATTCCTTTGTGCGGAGGTTTAAATATAACTGTACACGTAATTCTCCTAGTGTCCTATTTGATATTTATGATACATCTTACACCATGGACTTAGAGGATTTTACAACTGCTTGCAAACTCGCGCAGTGGGGTAATATTAATGATCCTCCCAAATCTGAATTTAGAGATTTCCTTGCGAATATTACTGTGGGAGAATCTAGGGACGTAGCACAAGCTACCATAGGGAGCATTCATTTTCCTGCTTCACATTACTTTGCTCTCTTTATTGGTAGATGCATTAACGGTAAGGACGAGGTATCTCACATGTGTGCACCTGATCTTTGTGTCCTCAAGAGTGCTGTGTCAGGTTATAAAGGTTATAACTTGGGGGCAATTGTTGCATGTAGGTTGCAGAATAATAGTAGAAAGGGAAAATTATTTGGAGGAATTTATGCAACTCGTGTGGCTAATTTTCTTGATATAGCCCCGCGAGAAGGAGATATGATAATGCCTCCTGTTTATTTGGATAAAGAAGCTATGTTTAGTCATCATTTTCTTGAGAGGAATGTACAATTCCTCCATTATCGACTAATCTATGACAGACGCAACGTCGTCCCTCTCACTCTTCCTGCTCCCTACCTTTTTGATTTTCATGCAAGAGGAAGATATGTTGTCACCAGGGAAGAAGCCACTGAATATGAGAGGGAAATGGAGGCAGCTCGCCAACACGCTGCAGCCCAGGAGGCTGTTACCTCTGCATCTTAGTACAACCCCAGTTTCACTTATGGATATCAGCCAGGCGGTCCTTGGTATTAAACCAACTTAGGCCAAAAGCCTAAGCTTGGGGGAGTACATATTTCTCACCGACTTTACATTCATGTTCACACACTAGTCGTCGGTGCTCATACTCTTTCATTGTATTATCCATGCTAGTTTAAATTCCTTTTTCTAGTCTTTTTCTTGTGTGTTTGATAAACCTTGAGAAAAACCAAAAAAAATAGTTAGTTTAATTTTCTTGCCTGTAGTAGAAATTAAAATGAAAACCCAAAAATATTTCTTATTCTTCTTTTACTTGTTAGGAGCTTTCCCGTGTAAATAGTTTTATTTTCTTTTCTTTCCTTTGGGGGTCGAGAAGACCATATTAAAAATGCTTAGTGGCTCTTATATGCATGATTGTTTATTTAATTAGAGCCCATATTACTTGTCTTCTCTCTTGAGTTGAATGCTTGCAGATTCCAGCTTAGTCCAATGCACGTACACTCTTATTATTATACACATCGTTCGGTCGTGTGAGTGAAAGGCAATAATGATGATATATGATGGACTTATTGGGATGAGAAAAGCTGGTATGAACTCGACCTCTCTTGTTTTTGTAAATATGATGATTCATCGTTCCTGAGTCAGCTATATGAAGTAAACATATTTGCAATGACATTTAGATATTATAGTTACTTGTGCCATGCTTGATTAGCTATGAGTTATAATGGTTTACCTTGCGTGCCAACATGCTATTAGAATGATTATGATGTGGTATGATGGGAAGCTATCCTCCTTTAAATGAACTAAGTGACTCGACTTGGCACATGTTCACGCATGTAGTTGAATCAAATCAACACAACCTTCACGATATTTATGTTCATGGTGGATTATATCCTACTCATGCTTGTACTTGGTGTGAATTAATTTTAATGCATGCCTACGACTGTTGTCGCTCTCTCAGATGGTCGCTTCCCAGTCTTTTGCTAGCCTTCACCTGTACTAAGAGGGAATACTGCTTGTGCATCCAAACTCCTTCAACCCCAAAGTTGTTCCATATGAGTCCACTATACCTTCCTATATGCGGTATCTACCTGCCGTTCCAAGTAAATTTGTATGTGCCAAACTCCAAACCTTCAAGTGAAATTCTGTTTTGTATGCTCGAGAAGCTCATGTAACAACTAGGGCTGCCTATATCTTCCATGCTAGGTAGGTTATTCTCAGAGGAGTGGACTCCGCTCCTCATTCACGAGAAAGGGTCGGTAACCGGGATGCCCAATCCCATGATCTAAAAAGATCAAACCAAACCCAAACTCTCCTCCGGTTTTGGGATTTTTTCATTAGAAGGTAGAAAAGAAGTTGGACTCTTGGCGACCTATGGCCCACGCCTCCTATTCTATTTGTTCAGGGCAGGCGGCGTAATTAACACCACTTTCTTATTACCTAAGAGATTAGCAAATCAAAATAATTAAACAAAACTCCCCCAGGGCTGTTGTATGTTGGAGGCACTCGTTGTTTCGAGCAAGCCATGGATTGATGCTTGTTGGTGGTTGGGGGAGTATAAACCTTTACCATTCTGTTTGGGAACTGCCTATAATGCATTTAGTGTGGAAGATACAGCCATCTCATAGGTGTTGCGTTGACAGCGAAAGTATGCCGCTCAAAATATTATTCAATCTCTATTTTAAAATCGAGCTCTGGCACCTCTACAAATCCCTGCTTCCCTCTGCGAAGGGCCTATCTATTTACTTTTATGTTGAGTCATCACCCTTCTTATTAAAAGCACCCACTAGAGAGCACACCGTCATTTGCATTCATTATTATTGGTTTATATTGGGTATGACTTGACTGGATCTCTTTTACCATGAATTACAATGTTTAGTTAGTCCTTGATCTTTAAAGGTGCTCTGCATTTATGTTTTGCGGTCTCAGAAAGGGCTAGCGAGATACCATTTTGTTATATCATGTTATGATTATTTTGAGAAAGTGTTGTCATCCGAGCTTTATTATTATGGCTCGCTAGCTGATTATGCTATTGATATGAGTAATTGTGAGACCTTTGTGTTATTGTGAGTATGGTTAGTTCGTAATATTTGCTGAAACTTGAATGCTGGCTTTTCATGTTTACAACAACAAGAGCAAACAGAGTTTGTAAAAGTTTTTCTTTTCACTTTCAGTTTATCAACTGAATTGCTTGAGGACAAGCAAAGGTTTAAGCTTGGGGGAGTTGATACGTCTCCAACGTATCTACTTTTCCAAACACTTTTGCCCTTGTTTTGGACTCCAACTTGCATGATTTGAATGAAACTAACCCGGACTGACGCTGTTTTCAGCAGAACTACCATGATGTTGTTTTATGTGTAGAAAAGAAAAGTTCTCGGAATGACCTGGAAATCCACGGAGGGACTTCTCAGAATTAATAAGAATTTTTGGCGAAAGAATCAGGGCTAGGGGGCCCAAGGCCTGTCCATGAGACAGGGGGGCGCCCCCCTAGGGCGCGCCCCCTATCTCGTGGGCCCCCCGGACCTCCTCCGACCTCAACTCCAACTCCATATATACCGTCTCGCAGAGAAAAAAAATCAGAGAGAAAGTTTCATCGTGTTTTACGATACAGAGCCGCCGCCAAGCCCTAATCTCTCTCGGGAGGGCTGATCTGGAGTCCGTTCAGGGCTCCGGAGAGGGGGATTCGTCGCCGTCGTCATCATCAACCATCCTCCATCACCAATTTCATGATGCTCACCGCCGTGTGTGAGTAATTCCATAGTAGGCTTGCTGGACGGTGATGGGTTGGATGAGATTTACCATGTAATCAAGTTAGTTTTGTTAGGGTTTGATCCCTAGTATCCACTATGTTCTGAGATTGATGTTGCTATGACTTTGCTATGCTTAATGCTTGTCACTAGGGCCCGAGTGCCATGATTTCATATCTAAACCTATTATGTTTTCATGAATATATGTGTGTTCTTGATCCTATCTTGCAAGTCTATAGTCACCTATTATGTGTTATGATCCGACAACCCTGAAGTGACAATAATCGGGACACTTCTCGGTGATGACCATAGTTTGAGGAGTTCATGTATTCACCATGTGTTAATGCTTTGGTCCGGTTCTCTATTAAAAGGAGGCCTTAATATCCCTTAGTTTCCACTAGGAACCCGTTGCCACGGGAGGGTAGGACAAAAGATGTCATGCAAGTTCTTTTCCATAAGCATGTGTGACTATTTACGGAATACATGCCTACATTACATTGATGAACTGGAGCTAGTTCTATATCACCCTATGTTATAACTATTGCATGAGGAATCACATCCGGCATAATTATCCATCACTGATCCATTGCCTACGAGCTTTTCATATATTGTACTTCGCTTATTTACTTTTCCGTTGCTACTGTTACAACTACTACAAAAACCCAAAACATTTACCTTTTCTGTTGCTACTGTTACCATTACTATCATACCACTTTTGCTACTAAACACTTTGCTGCAGATACTAAGTTATCCAGGTGTGGTTGAATTGAGAACTCAACTTCTAATACTCAATAATATTCTTTGGCTCCCCTTGTGTCGAATCAATAAATTTGGGTTGAATACTCTACCCTCGAAAGCTGTTGCGATCCCCTATACTTGTGGGTTATCACACCTTCCCGCCATCGTCTCTCCCCTCACTGTAAGCTCCCCACCCCTCCCCCATCCCCTTTCTCTCTGCTTAGTTAGTACTAGATGTTTTTAGTAGTAGTAAATGTTAATTTGGGGTTCATAGATAATGATTTTTAGTAGTTGAACTAGTTTAGTTTTAGTTGAACTAGTTTAGTTTTAGTTGAACTAGTTTAGTTTAGTTGAACTAGTTTAGTAAGTAAATTAATAAACTAGTTGAACTAGTTGAATTAATAGAACTAATGTATTTTTAGTAAGTAAATTAATAAACTAGTTGAACTAGTTTTGTTTAGTTGAACTAGTTTAGTAAGTAAATTAATATAGCTAGTTGAACTACTTTATTTTTAGAAAGAACTAGTTTTTTTCTATTTGTAGTAAGTTTATATCTAGTAAGAACTAGTTGAATTAATAGAACTAGTTGAACATGTCATATTTGTTGTTATTTTTTTAGTTTAAGCAATTATTCTGGATGTATTAGTGATAACTTATAGGGTTTTTGCTTTTGCAGAAATCAAGGAGCCCCTCCATCATCCCCGCCGTCGTCCCCGTCACCGACCCCCTCCGAACTCGAGGTGAGACCTGCCAAATCTCCATGTATATCTTGTGTTGCTCATATAGAATATGTGGTTGCCCAAGTGGCCGGTCATGTTCAGGTTACACCTCCGAGTGGCCTATGCTTTGCCGGAGTGTTGATTAATTTCCGTTCCGACAAATTTCAGGCGCTCGATATGTCCTTTTTTAGCAAAGGTCATGCTGGATGTTTCCGTGAATTCTGGCATGAATTGTGCTAGAATATGTAGGAAATATCGAGTGGCCTGGATTTTCTCGAAAAATAATGATCTAATTTAGGTTTTTTAGTACACATATTTAATTGTACAAGTTTAATCTTTGAATTATGAACGTAGTAAATGTGGTACTCGGACGATGACAGTCTCCCGGGGAAGAACAGCTGGTGCCACGACGATCGAGGTATGTGCGACAGGTTCATTGAGCTGGACGAAGATCGGCGCTTCAGCATTAAGCTCGAGGAGACCTTCGATGTTGAAACGGTACACAACAACGACAAGTGTTTTTTTCGTAATTAAGCATGACTTCAACTATTTCAACATCTAATTTTCATCTTTTACAATTCGACTAGCTTATCCCATGCCATGCAAGACGCTATGTCTTGGAGAGGATGAGTTTTGAAGACCATGAAAATTTTGAAACAAAGAAAATACACCTAAGGACCCATCATGATATGGATTTTGAAGTAAATCTGTGCAATGCTCAGAGCGTAATCCATTTTGGTTGCCAAAATTGAGAAGCACTTTGCAAAATGTATGGTTTTTATGAGGGTATGATTGTCACCATGGATCTTGGTGATCCTGACATCGAGCAAGACAATATGGACATTTGGGTCCTTGTCGATACACTTCCGATGGTACCGCAATGTGAGTTTCTCAAACATAGTTATTAACTAATTTATATTGTTTATTTCAAAATAGTTGACATCTTATTTCCATTGACTGCTTATTTTGATTCTTCAAATAATGTGCGGAAGATGGTAGACAAAACCCACTACACTGATGGCCCCGAATTAACTTATAAGGTGAAAAGTCATCTGCTCGCATTTTGTACTTATCTTGAGGATTACAATACCTATTATCAAACTCCTCCAAATTATGGTGAATACGTGTCACTAGTGCACGTGTTGAACCACGGTAACTTCTATGGAGATACCCTGGTAAGATTTTTTACTATTACGACATCCGTGCATCTTTTGCATACTTCTAAAACTAGTACATCATTACTAACTACGAAGTTATTACTATGTTTTTCAACAAAAACTCCCGATAGATTGTGTGCCTCATCTGATGTATCTGAATGGTCGCCTTACAGTTCTGAACATACTGCCAGGTAAATTTAGGGAGCTCACCTGTGCATATCGGATTTCTAAAACACATGCTCATCAAAGAATGGAAAAAATGTTTGGACATTCGCAAGGAGGTTCTTGGAAGTAACATTCAGCGAAAGACAAGAATTGGAGACAGGATAATCTCCATTCTCCATAATGGAGAGCCAGGGGCTATCTTGTTTTTTGCTATTTTACCTTAGAAAATGTAGTAGGTCCTAAGAGAATG